>NC_061120.1:134255574-134524896 GCF_002878395.1 Capsicum annuum | reverse complement strand
ATGATGATTTTCTTCAGGCTATGTGAGTCTTTCATACATCCTACATATTTCTTATAAATATTTATGATGATGATGTTTATACAACTGCATACACCCTCATATACTCGGTTCTTTTCCATGGTACTGATCCACATCTTCGGATGTGGGCTACATTTCTCGGAATATAGGTTCAGGTGCTCAGTTTTAGGTTCAATAGTGATTCTTCGGGCATGTTGTTCTACATCCTCTGTTGTGGTGATTCCTCATGTTCCGAGGATGTGATGTCTGATGTTGGTTTCACAGAATTATTTACATTTGATAACTGAGTATGAGTCAGTTGGGGGTATGTCTCAATGGCTCGCTGGTTTTATTGATTTTCTTAGAGGCTTGTCAGACTAGTGTAGATGTTGGGAGTTGACTAATAAGTCGTATTTTGTTATCTTTCTGAAATTCTTTTATTCTTGGATGATGATTACTCTGTTGATATTTGAGGGTTATTTATTAAAACCCCGTTGATTTATGTTGAACTGAATGAAAATGGCTCAAAGGGTTAGCTTGGGGCTACTCGTAGCCTCAAGCACCGTGTGACGCTCTGGGACTCGCTTTTCGGGGCGTTAAAAACTTGGTATCAAAGCCTAAGGTTTTAAGGTGCCCTAGGGAGTCTGACAAGTCACGTTAATTAGAGTCTTGATCATCGGTGTGTAGCGCGCCACATCTATGAGCAAGAGGCTACAAGATGTTTTAGGAAAAAGTGTGATTCTTTTTTTCAGAAGTCTATCGTGCTTAAAGTGTCTCTCTCTGCTAGTGATTCGTGCTCTCCTCTTTTAAAAATATGCCTCCACCTTGTTGGCTGATCTGATTGAGTTAGACATGGTATATTTTGATGTGATTCTGGGTATGGACTGGTTGTATTCTTTTTATGCCTCTATTGATTGTCGGACCCGAGTGGTCAAGTTTCTGTTTCCAGGTGCATCTATGTTTGAGTGGTTTGGGAATTCTATGTCACCCAAGAGTCATTTTATTTCTTACCTCAAAGCTATAAAGCTTATTTCCAAGGGGTGTATTTACCATTTGGTTAGAGTCAAAGACACTAAGTATGAGACTCCAACTCTCCAGTCTGTTAACATCTTCAATGAGTTTTCTGATGTCTTTCTGGATGATCTTCCAGGGATACCTCCTGATAGAGAGATAGAGTTTGGGATTGATCTTCTTCCCGATACTCAGCCCATTTTTATTCTTCTTTACCGTATGGCCCCTACAGAACTTAAGGAGTTGAAAGAGCAACTCAAAGATCTACTAGATAAGGGTTTCATAAGGCCTAGTATTTCTCCTTGGGGTGCTCCTGTGTTGTTTGTGAGAAAGAAAGATGGCTCTTTCCGTATGTGCATTGATTATCGCTAACTGAATAAAGTCACCGTAAAAAATAAGTACCCTCTTCCGAGAATAGATGATTTTCTTGACCAATTACAAGGTGCAAGTTATTTCTCAAAGATAGACCTTCGTTCCAGCTATCATCAACTCAAAGTTAGAGAGTGTGACATCCCGAAAATCACTTTTCGAACTCATTATGGCCATTTTGAGTTTCTTGTTATGTCTTTCGGGTTAACTAATGCCCTAGCAGCTTTCATGGACCTCATGAATCGAGTGTTCAGATCATATCTGGATATGTCTGTCATACTGTTCATCGATGATATACTGGTGTACTCCCGTAGTGAGGATGAATATTATGATCATCTCCGAACTGTCTTGCAAACCCTCAGAGATCACAAGTTGTTTGACAAGTTCAGTAAGTGTGAGTTTTGGCTAAGGTCAGTTGCTTTTCTGGATCATATCATTTCTTCCGAAGGTATTAGAGTTGATCCCCAAAAGACCAAAGCTGTTTGAAATTGGCCTAGACCTATTTCTCTGACTGATATCCAAAGTTTCTTGGGTTTAGCTGGCTATTACGACCGTTTTGTTGAGGGTTTCTCCTCTATAGCATCTCCTATGACTCGGTTGACCCAAAAGAAAGTGAAGTTCTTGTGGTCCAAATCTTGTGAGAAGAGTTTTCAGGAGTTGAAGACTCGACTCATTTCAGCCCCTGTTTTGACTTTGCCTGATGGTGTTGATGGTTTTGTGGTGTACTGTGATACTTCGAGAGTTGGGTTGGTTGCGTATTGATGCAGAAGGGTAAGGTGATAGCTTATGCTTCTAGACAGTTGAAACCCCATGAGAAAAATTACCCCACCCATGACCTTGAGTTGGCTATTGTTGGGTTTGCTTTGAAAATCTGGAGACACTATTTGTATAGTGTCCATGTTGATGTTTTCACTGATCATAAGAGTCTGCAATATGTGTTTACCTAGAGAGAATTGAATCTTAGGCAAAGACGATGGTTAGAATTATTAAAGGACTATGATATGAGTGTGTTGTACCATTCAGGCAAGGCTAATGTTGTGGCGGATGCCCTAAGTATAGTGTCCATGGGTAGTGTTTCGCATGTGGTAGAAGGTAAGAACGAGTTGGCTCGTGCTGTACATCATTTGTCTAGATTGGGGGTTAGGTTGTTTTACTCTGTTGAAGGTAGTATAAGGGTTCAGAGTAGTTCCAAATCCTCCTTGGTTTCGGAAGTGAAGGAAAAGCAATACTTAGATTCTAGTTTTGTCAGACTGAAGGAGTCAGTCAAGGACCAAAGAGTAGAGGTATTCTCCCAAGGGGGAGATGGTGTGTTGAGATTGCAGGGTAGATTGTGTGTTCCGAATGTTGATGATCTGAGACAGAGGATTGTGGCTGAAGCACATGGGGCGCGATATTCTATTCATCCTGGTGCCACAAGGATGTACCGAGACTTGCGGGAAATCTATTAGTGAAGTGACATAAAGAAAGATATAGCAGCATTTATAACTAAGTGTACAACATGCCAACAGGTTAAGGTTGAATACCAAAGACCTGGCGGTATGATGCAAGAGTTTAGTATTCCCACCTGGAAGTGGGAAGAGATAAATATGGACTTCGTGATTGGTTTACTTACCTCCTTCCCGACGCCATCATGATTCTATTTGGATTATTGTTGATAGGTTGACTAAGTCTTCTCATTTCTTGCCTGTTCATATTTCATATACTGCTGAGGATTATGCTAGATTTTAATTCGAGAGCTAGTTAGACTGCATGGAGTTCCCTTGTCTATCATTTCGGATAGGGGTACTCAGTTCACTTCGTAATTTTGGAAAGCTTTTGAGAAGGGTCTTGGTACCCAAGTGCTTTTGAGTTTTGCTTTTCATCCGCCGATTGATGGTCAGGCTAAGCGGACCATCCAGACCTTAGAGGATATGTTGAGAGCCTGTGTACTTGACTTTAAGGGAATTTGGGATGATCACTTACCGTTAATAGAGTTTGCTTACAATAACAGTTTCCACTCTAGTATTGGCATGGCTCCGTTTGAAGCCTTATATGAAAGGAAGTGTAGATCACCCATTGGTTGGTTCGAGGTGGGTGAAGCGACTGTGAGTGGTCCTGATTTGGTATTTGAGGCTATGGAAAAAGTTAAGTTGATTAGGGAAAGGTTAAAAACTGCGCAGAGTCGTCAGAAGTCATATGCGGATGTTAGAAGGAGAGACCTTGAGTTTGAAGTTGGTGACCTAGTGTATCTGAAAATTTCGCCCATGAGGAGGGTGAAGAGATTCGAAAATAAGGGGAAGCTTAGTCCCCGTTATGTTGGTTCATACAAAATTCTTAGCTGTGTTAGTAAGGTAGCTTATGAGGTCGAGTTGCCTTCCGAGTTGTTTTACTCTACTGAAGGAAGTATAAGGGTTCAGAGTAGTTCCGAATCCTCCTTGATTTCGGAAGTGAAGTAAAAGCAATACTTAGATTCTAGTTTGGTCAGACTGAAGGAGTCAGTCAAGGACCAAAGAGTAGAGGTTTTCTCCCAAGGGGAAGATGGTGTGTTGAGATTACAGGGTAGATTGTGTGTCCCAAATGTTGATAATCTGAGACAGAGGATTATGGCTGAAGTGCATGGGGCGCGATATTCTATTCATCCTGGTGCCACCAAGATGTACCGAGACTTGCAGGAAATCTATTGGTGGAGTGGCATGAAGAAAGATACAGCAGCGTTTATAGCTAAGTGTGCAACATGCCAGCAGGTTAAGGTTGAACACCAAAGACCTGGTGGTATGATGCAAGAGTTTAGTATTCCCACCTAGAAGTGGGAAGAGATAAATATGGACTTCTTGATTAGTTTACTTACCTCCTTCCCGACGCCATCATGATTCCATTTGGATTATGGTTGATAGGTTGACTAAGTCTGCTCATTTCTTGCCTATTCATACTTCAATACTGCTGAGGATTATGCTAGATTTTAATCCGAGAGCTAGTCAGACTGCATGGAGTTCCCTTGTCTATCATTTCAGTAGGGGTACTCAGTTCACTTTGCAATTTTGGAAAGCTTTTGAGAAGGGTCTTGGTACCCAAGTGCTTTTGAGTTCTGCTTTTCATCCGCAGATCGATGGTCAGGCTAAGCGGACCATCCAGACCTTAGAGGATATGTTGAGAGCCTGTACACTTGACTTTAAGGGAAGTTGGGATGATCACTTACCGTTGATAAAGTTTGCTTACAATAACAGTTTCCACTCTAGTATTGGTATGGCTCCGTTTGAAGCCTTATATGGGCGGAAGTGTAGATCACCCATAGGTTGGTTTGAGGTGGGTGAAGCAGCTGTGAGTAGTCCTGATTCGGTATTTGAGGCTATGGAAAAAGTTAAGTTGATTAGGGAAAAGTTAAAAACTGCGCAGAGTCGTCAGAAGTCATATGAGGATGTTAGAAGGAGAGACCTTGAGTTTGAAGTTGGTAACGTCGTGTATCTGAAAATTTCACCCACGTGGGGGGTGAAGAGATTCGGAAAGAAGGGGAAGCTTAGTCCCCGTTATGTTGGTCCTTACAAAATTCTTAGCCGTGTTGGTAAGGTAGCTTATGAAGTCGATTTACCTTCCGAGTTGTCCTCTGTTCATCCAATATTCCATTTCTCCATGCTTAGAAAGCATATTAGCGATGTTGTGGTAGTGGATTCCTCTGTGAGTGCTGACATTCAAGAAAATCTTTCTTTTGATGAGATTCCTGTTGAGATTCTTGATTTCAGTGTCCGAAGACTAAGGAACAAAGAAGTTGCCTTAGTCAAGGTGTTGTGGCGAAACCAATCTGTTGAGGGTGCAACTTGGAAAGCTGAGGCGGATATGCGATCCAAGTACCCACACCTATTTTCCGCGAATTCCGACCAAGCCGAAGGTACCGTTCTTTCCTAAATCATGCACTTTTGATAAAAGTTGTTGCGGTTCAGCTGTCATTTATTATGTGTTCAATTGTAGTTACTTGAATTTATACATTCTATGTTGCATTTGGAGTGAGAAACGATGTGGTGATGAGTCTAACAAATGGTTTCATCTGAATTCTCAATTATATATCTAATCTTGGCATGTCTAGCGTCATTCGAGGATGAATGTTTCCAAGGGGGGATGATGTAATACCCCAGGAAATTTTTTGTTGAAATTTTATGCGTAAACCTGCTGGGTTCTATCTTCTAGAATGAATTATAAATTTTCCGTGTGAAATGTCTTAGATTATGATCCATCATTGCATAGAGTATCGAATAATATTTCCAATAATATGTGGATCATCCAAAACGGACACCAGAGCGACGAATTATGAACATTTCGATTGAACCGTGAATAGTAGTGAACAGTAAAACATGTAGGAAAAAGTACAGAGGCCTGATGTATTTTTTCTCTAACTTTAAATGATCGTAACTCCTTGTACATAATGATCTGGGTGTTCTACTATATATCAATAGAAATATCTACGAGTCCTCTTTCCAATGAAATTGGTTTCATCCAATTTGTCAATCGAAGCAAAATGTTACGGTCGATCTACTTCAGCCTATCAAAAGTGAAATTTTGGGTCAAATTTAAACGATCATAACTCCTCGTACACAATGATCTGGGTGAGATACTATATATCAATGGAAAGATAAGAGAGTTCTCTTTCTAATGAAACTGGTTTCATCCAATTTAAATATTAGAATAAAACGTTATAGTTGATCTACTTCAAACTATCAAAACAGTCCACCAAAGGACAGATTCCAGAATTTTTTTGATTTTTAGGGGCGTTTTGGTCATCCTCCCTCACCCAAAATCCGTCTAAACCCTATATTAAAGCCTATTAGAAGTATTATATGTTATATTTCATCAAAATCCCTCAAAAAGAAAATCCTAAGCTACTACATCCAACTTCAAGAACCTCCAAAGTTCACCATTAATTCTGCAAATTTATTCAAGATTCCAAGTTTCTAGTTCAAGAACTCCAAGAACCATCATTCAAAGGCACGATTAACATCTCAAAAACGAGTATCGATCTAAAGTTCATCATTCAAGATATGTGGGGGTTTTCAATAAGAACTCTCTTTTGTTCTTGTGCCCAAAAGTAATTTTCTTTACAAAGGCATGATTTTTATTTGATTTTTTATCAATTTGAAGCATGAACACATATCTTATGATGATTATTATGAAATCTTGATGTTTATGATTTTGAAAGATGAATTTACATGTGTGGTGATATATAGCATGAATTTTTAATTATATTTATCATGATTTTGATATTTGGGTTGTGAATCCCCATTGGAAATTATGTTTTTTTGAGAAAGTGTGTGTTATAAGCACGTTGATGCTGAATATTTGAGATATTTTGAATGATTTGACCTTTTGGTCTTAATGAAGTTGTTTTGAACTCGAGTGTGAAAGAAATCCACAACGTGGTTGATTTTGATAGATGGGAAGCATGATGGTTCCCGATGTACTATATATAACTGAAATTGTTTTATTGTGGATTGTCTTTGAAATGATCTGAGCTAAGTCCGGGAGAAATTTTTAGCACCAAGTGAGAGGTATAAAGCGACCTTACTTTCCTAGAACTGCGTGCCCCCGTAGGAGTGAGCCTGAAACTGATTTATATAGTGATCACTAGTTTGTGTGGATTTGATATCGATAGTCCTTCTCTGATGGCAAGGATAGGACGGCTCTCCCCAACGTGGGTTGTACGTTGGACTCCATGTAGCTCACATGGTTTATGTCGGTTATAGGATCTATCAGTGCATGTGTGTTTCCTTGTGTCTATGGTGAATGGTGAAGTGATTTGAAAGTGGAATTGTGAAAGTTATTCTTTCGAAAGATTTAAATGATATTTACATTATGAGAATTGATATTCTTGATGATCTGAAAGTGATTGACAAATTATATGATGACTCACATGTGTTATTGTACTTATTTCATCCTCTCATGATTATGATGATTTTCTTCTAGCTATGTGAGTCTTTCATAGATCCTGCATATTTCTTATAAATATTTATGATGATGATATTTATACAACTATATACATCCCTATATACTCGGTTCCTTTCCATGGTACTGACCCACATCTTCGGATGTGGGTTGTATTTTCTCAGAATATAGGTTCATGTGCTCAGTTCCAAGTTCGATAGTGATACTTCGGGCACGCTGTTCTACATCCTCTGTTGTGGTGAGTCCTCATGTTCCACGGGCGTGATGTCTGATGTTGTTTTCACAAAATTATTTACATTTGATAACTGAGTATGAGTTAGTTGGGGCATGTCTCAATGGGTCACTGGTTTTATTGATTTTCTTAGAGGCTTGTCAGACTAGTATAGATATTGGGAGTTTACTAATAAATCGTATTTTGTTATCTTTCTAAAAAAATTTTATTTGATGATGATTACTCTGTTGATATTTGAGGGTTATTTATGGAAACCCCGTTGATTTTTGTTGAACTGAATGAAAATGGCTCAAAGGGTTAGCTTAGGGCTACTCGTAGCCTCAAGCACCATGTGACGCTCCGGGACTCATTTTCTGGGGCGTTACACTTTGATATCAGAGCCTAAGGTTTTAATATGCCCTAGGGAGTCTGACAAGCCGCTTTAAGTAGAGTCTTGATCATCGGTGTGTAGCGTACCACATCTATGAGCAAGAGGCTACAAGACATTTTAGGAAAAAGTGTGATTCTTTATTTCAGAAGTCTATCGTGCTTAAAGTATCTCTCTTTGCTATTGATTCGTGCTTTCCTATTTCAAAAATATGCCTCCACATCGAGCGAGAAGAAATAATGATGGTCAGCAACCTCAACCCGCTGACCCATTGAATGAAAAAGTGTTTCATTCTTGATTTCGGTAAGCCTTTTAGGTGCTGGCCCAAGCTGTTACTGCAAATATTCTGGCCAACTCGGCCCTAGCTCCAAAGCAGCAGGGAGGTGATTTAGCTGCTGCCAGGATCCGTGACTTCATACGGATAAATTCACCGGAATTCTATGGGTCCAAGTCTGATGAGAATCCACAGTTGTTTTTACAAGAGGTGAGGAAGATTACTCAGGCGATGCATGTATCTGAGGAACATAGTATGGAGTTGGCTGTGTATAGGTTGAAAGACCTTTTTTATGACTGGGTTCTTGCTTGGAAGAAAGGTAGAGGTAAGGGTGCTATCCCTACAACTTGGCAAGAGTTCCAGGATGCATTCCTGGATAAGTTTTTCCCTTTGGAGATGAGGGAGGCAAAGGTAAAAGAGTCTATGAACCTGCGACAGGGCTCTATGACTGTCAGGTATTACTATCTAAAGTTCAATCAGTTGGCCAAGTATGCTCCTGACTTAGTGGATGATAATCGGGCTAGTATGAGTAAATTTGTGACTGGAGTGTCAAGTTATGTGGTTAAGGAGTGTAGGTCTGCTATGCTGACTAGTGAGATGAATTTTTCTAGACTGATGACTCATGCCCAATAGATGAGGCAGGCAAGATTAAGGAGAGAGATTGAATAAGAGGGAATAAGAGAGCTAGGTTCGAGCAGCACGGACAAGGTCAGACTAGATCGCAGGAAGGAAGTCGCCCTTAGTATCAGGATCGTTCGTCTATGCCATCACCGTCATCTGCTAGTGCTCCCATACCTAGAGGTAGGCAGGAGCAAGGTAGCAGGTCATATGCATCCAGGTCCCAGTACAGTGCTGGCAGTAAGCTAAATCATCCCCTGTGTCTTAAGTATGGTAGGGCTTATTCGGGTGAGTGTTGGGGTGAGAAGAAGGATTATTTTTGGTGTGGTGACATGGGTCACAGAGTTAGAGATTGTCCACTGGATGGATAAGGGCATAGTGACTATCGCCCTCAGACCCAGATTCAGACTGTTAGTGCTCCAGTTCTAGCGACTCACCCAGCCCCAACTCAGGGCGCCTCTTCTAGCAATACTGATGGGCAGTGCTATAATAGATTCTATGCTTTACTGTCCTGCCAGGAATAGGAGGACTCTCCCGATGTTGTTACTGGTATGCTTCGTATATTTTAGTTTGATGGGTATGCTTTGTTGGATCCTGGATCCATTTTCTCATATGTTACACCTTTGATTGCTGTGAATTTTGAAATGAGTCCTGAGATAATTCCTGAGCCTATCCTAATTTTTAGCCCAGTGGGTGAATTCGATTGTTGCCCAAAAAGTGTATAAAAAGTGTCCTATTACCGTTTTTCATAGAATCTTATTGGCTGATCTGATTGAGTTAGACATGGTAGATTTTGATGGGATTCTGGGTATGGACTAGTTGTATTCTTCTTATGCCTCTATTGATTGTCTGACTCGAGTGGTCAAGTTTCAGTTTTCGGGTTCATTCGTGTTTGAGTGGTCTGGGAATTCTGTGTCACCCAAGAATCATTTTATCTCTTATCTCAAAGCTAGAAAGCTTATTTCCAAGCGGTGTATTTACCATTTGGTTAGAGTCAAAGACACTAAGTCTAAGACTACAACTCTCCAGTTTGTTAACGTCGCCAATGAGTTTTCTGATGTCTTTCTGGATGATCTCCCAGGGATACCTTCTGATAGAGAGATAGAGTTCGGGATTGATCTTCTTCCCGATACTTAGCCCATTTCTATTCCTCCTTACCGTATGCCCTTGCAGAACTTAAGGAGTTGAAAGAGCAACTCAAAGATCTACTAGATAAGGGTTTCATAAGGCCCAGTGTTTCTCCTTGGGGGTGCTCCTGTGTTGTTTGTGAGAAAGAAAGATGGCTCTTTGCATATGTGCATTGATTACCGCCAACTGCATAAAGTCACCATAAAAAATAAGTACCCCCTTCCGAGAATAGATGATTTCTTTGACCAATTGCAAGGTGCAAGTTATTTCTCAAAGATAGACCTTCGTTCCAGCTATCATCAACTCAAAGTTAGAGAGTGTGACATCCCGAAAACTGTTTTTCGAACTTGTTATGGCCATTTTAAGTTTCTTGCTATGTCTTTCGGGTTAATTAATGCCCCAGCAGCTTTCGTGGACCTCATGAATTGAGTGTTCAGACCATATTTGGATATGTTTGTCATAGTGCTCATCGATGATATACTGGTGTACTCCCGTAGTAAGGATGAACCTTCTGATCATCTCTGAACTATCTTGCAAACCCTTAGAGATCACAAGTTGTTTGCCAAGTTCAGTAAGTGTGAGTTTTGGCTAAGGTCAGTTGCTTTTCTGGGTTATATCATTTCTTCCGAGGGTATTAGAGTTGATCCCTAAAAGATCGAAGTTGTTAGAAATTGGACTAGACCTATTTCTTCGACTGATATCCAAAGTTTCTTGGGTTTAGATAGCTATTACTGCCATTTTGTTAAGGTTTTCTCCTCTATAGCGTCTCCTATGACTCGGTTGACCCAAAAGAAAGTGAAGTTCTTGTGGTCCGAATCTTGTGAGAAGAGTTTTCAGGAGTTGAAGACTCGAATCACTTCAGCCCTTGTTTTGACTTTGCCTGATGGTGTTGATGGTTTTGTGGTGTACTGTGATGCTTCGAGAGTTGGGTTGGGTTGCGTATTGATGTAGAAGGGTAAGGTGATAGCTTATGCCTCTAGACAGTTGAAACCCCATGAGAAAAATTACCCTACGCATGACCTTGAGTTGGTTGCTGTTGTGTTTGCTTTGAAAATCTGGAGACCCTATTTGTATGGTGTCCATGTTGATGTTTTCACTGATCATAAGAGTCTGCAGTATGTATTTACCCAGAGAGAATTGAATCTCAGGCAGAGACGATGGTTAGAATTGTTAAAGGACTATGATATGAGTGTGCTGTAACATCCGGGAAAGGCCAATATTATGGCGGATGCCCTAAGTAGAGTGTCCATGGGTAGTGTTTCGCATATGGTAGAAGGTATGAAAGAGTTTGCTCGTGATGTACATCATTTGGATAAATTGGGGGTTAGGTTGTTTGACTCTGCTGAAGGTAGTATAGGGGTTCAGAGTAGTTCCGAATCCTCCTTGATTTCGGAAGTAAAGGAAAAGCAATACTTAGATTCTAGTATGGTCAGACTGAAGGAGTCAGTCAAGGACCAAATAGTAGAGGTTTTCTATCAAGAGGGAGATAGTGTGTTGAGATTGCAAGGCAGATTGTGTGTCCCGAATGTTAATGATCTGAGATAGAGGATTGTGGCTAAAGCGTACGGGGTGCGATATTCTATTCATCCTGGTGCCACCAAGATGTACCGAGACTTGCGGGAAATCTATTGGTGGAGTGGCATAAAGAAAAATATAGCAGCGTTTATAGCTAAGTGTGCAACATGCCAACAGGTTAAGGTTGAATACCAAAGACCTGGTGGTATGATGCAAGAGTTTAGTATACCCACCTGGAAGTGGGAAGAGATAAATATGGACTTCGTGATTAGTTTACTTACCTCCTTCCCAACGCCATCATGATTCCATTTGGATTATGGTTGATAGGTTGACTAAGTCTGCTCATTTCTTGCCTATTTATACTTCATATACTGCTGAGGATTATGCTAGATTTTAATCCGTGAGCTAGTCAGACTGCATGGTGTTTCTTTTTCTATCATTTCGGATAGGGGTACTTAGTTCACTTCGCAATTTTGGAAAGCTTTTTAGAATGGTCTTGTTACCCAAGTGCTTTTGAGTTCTGCTTTTCATCTGCAGATCGATGGTCAGGCTAAGCGGACCATCCAGACCTTAAAGGATATGTTGAGAGCCTGTGCACTTGACTTTAAGGAAAGTTGGGATGATCACTTACTGTTGATAGAGTTTGCTTACAATAACAGTTTCCACTCTAGTATTGGCATGGCTCCGTTTGAAGCCTTATATGGGAGGAAGTGTAGATCACCTATAGGTTGGTTCGAGGTGGGTGAAGCGGCTGTGAGTGGTCCTAATTTGGTATTTGAGGCTATGGAAAAAGTTAAGTTGATTAGGGATAGGTTGAAAACTGCGAAGAGTCGTCAGAAGTCATATGTGGATGTTAGAAGGAGAGACCTTGAGTTTGAAGTTGGTGACCTAGTGTATCTAAAAATTTCACCCATGAAGGGGGTGAAGAGATTTGAAAATAAAGGGAAGCTTAGTCCCCGTTATGTTGGTCCATACAAAATTCTTAGCCGTGTTGGTAAGGTAGCTTATGAGGTCGAGTTGCCTACCGAGTTGTCCTCTGTTCATCCAATATTCCATGCCTCCATGCTTAGAAAGAATATTAGCGATGTTGTGGTAGTGGATTCCTCTGTGAGTGCTGACATTCAAGAAAATCTTTCTTTTGATAAGGTTCCTATTGAGATTCTTGATTTCAGTGTCCGAAGACTAAGGAACAAAAAAGTTCCCTTGGTCAAGGTGTTGTGGCGAAACCAATCTGTTGAGGGTGCAACTTGGGAAGCCGAGGCAGATATGCAATCCAAGTACCCGCACCTATTTTCCGTGAACTCCGATCAAGCCGAAGGTACCGTTCTTTCCTAAATCATGCACTTTTGATAAAAGTTACAGCAGTTCAGCTGTCATTTATTATGTGTTCAGCTGTAGTTTCTTGTATTTATGCATTCTATGTTGCATTCGGAGTGAGAAACGATGTGGTGATGAGTCTAACGAATAGTTTCAGCTGTATTCTCTATTCCCCATCTAATCTTGGCATGTCTAGCGTATTCGAGGATGAATGTTTCCAAGGGAGGGATGATGTAATACCTCGGGAAATTTTTCATTGAAATTTTGTGCGTAAACGTGTTGGGTTCTATCTTCTAGAACATTCTATGTTGCATTCGGTGTGAGAAACGATGTGGTGATGAGTCTAACGAATGGTTTCAGCTGTATGCTCTATTCCCTATCTAATCTTGGCATGTCTAGCATCATTCAAGGATGAATGTTTCCAAGGGGGGGAAGATGTAATACCCCAGGAAATTTTTCGTTGAAATTTTGTACGTAAACGTATTGGGTTCTATCTTCTAGAATTAATTATAAATTTTCCATATGGAATGTCCTAGATTATGACCCATCATTGCGTAGAGTATCGAATAAGATTTCCAACGATATGTGCATCATCCAAAATGGACACCCGAGGGACGAGTTATGAACATTTCGATAGAACCATGAATAGTAGTGAACAGTAAAACGTGTAGGAAACAGTACTGAGGCCTGGCGTATTTTTGCTCCAAATTTAAATGATCATAACTCCTTGTACATAATGATCTGGGTGATCTACTATGTATCAACGGAAAGCTCTGCGAGTCCTCTTTCAAATGAAATTGGTTTCATCTAATTTGGATATCGGAGTAAAACAGTATGGTTAATCTACTTCAGACTATCAAAATAGTTCACCAAAGGACAGATTCGAGAATTTTTTTGATTTTTAGGGGCGTTTTGGTCATTCACCCTCACCCAAAATCCGTCCAAACCTTATATTAAAGCCTATTCGCAGCATTATATGTTATATTTTATCAAATTCCCTCAAAAAGAAACTCTAAGCTCCTACATCCAACTTCAAGAACCTCCAAAGTTCACCATTAATTCTGCAAATTTATTCAAGATTCCAAGTTCTTAGTTCAAGAACCCCAAGAACCATCATTCAAAGGAACGATTAATAGCTCAAAACGAGTATCGATCTAAATTTTATCATTCAAGGTATGTGGGGTTTTCCAACAAGAACTCTCTTTCGTTCTTGTGCCCAAAAGTAATTTTCTTTACAAAGGCATGATTTTTATTTGATTTTTATGAATTTGAAGCATGAACCCATATCTTATGATGATTATTATGAAATCTTGATGTTTATGATTTTAAAAGATGAATTTACATGTGTGGAGATATAAAGCATGAATCTTGAACGATATTTATCATGATATTGATATTTGCGTCGTGAATCCCCATTGGAAATTGTATTTTTTTAGAAAGTGTGTGTTATAAAAACGTTGATGTTGAATATTTGAGATATTGTGAATGATTTGACCTTTTGGTCCTAATGGAGTTGTTTTGGACTCGAGTGTGAAAGAAATCCACAACGTGGTTGATTTTGATAGATGGGAAGCATGATGGCTCCCGATGTATATTTATATATTACTGATATTATTTTGTTGTGGATTGTCTTTGAAATGATCTGAGCTAAGTCCGGGAGAAATTTTTAGCACCAAGTGAGAGGTATAAAGTGACCTTACTTTCCTAGAACTGCGTGCCCCCGTAGGAGTGAGCCTGAGGCTGATTTATATAGTGATCACTAGTTTATGTGGATTTGATATCGATAGTCCTACTCCGATGGCAAGGATAGGACGGCTCTCCCCAACTTGGGTTGTACGTTGGACTCCATGTAGCTCACATGGTTTATGTCGGTTATAGGATCTCCCAGTGTGTGTGCGTTTCCTTGTGTCTATGGTGAATGGTGAAGTGATTTGAAAGTGGAATTGTGAAAGTTATTCTTTCAAAAGATTTAAATGATATTTACATTATGAGAATTGATATTCTTGATGAACTGAAAGTGATTGACAAATTATATGATGACTCACATGTGTTATTGTACTTATTTCATCCTCTCATGATTATGATGATTTTCTTCGAGCTATGTGAGTCTTTCATACATCTTGCATATTTCTTATAAATATTTATGATGATGATATTTATACAACTGCATACACCCCCTTATACTCAGTTCTTTTCCATGGTACTGACCCACATCTTCGGATGTGGGCTGCATTTTCTCAGAATATAGGTTCAGGTGCTCAGTTCGATTTTTGATAGTGATTTTTGGGCACGCTGTTCTACATCCACTGTTGTGGTGAGTCCTCATATTCCGAGGACGTGATGTCTGATGTTGGTTTCACAAAATTGTTTACATTTGATAACTGAGTATGAGTCAGTTGGGGCATGTCTCAATGGCTCGCTGGTTTTATTGATTTTCTTAGAGGCTTGTCAGACTAGTATAGATGTTGGGAATTAACTAATAAGTCGTATTTTGTTATCTTTCTGAAATTCTCTTATTCTTGGATGATGATTACTCTGTTGGTATTTGAGGGTTATTTATGGAAACCCCATTGATTTGTATTGAACTGAATGAAAATGGCTCAAAGGGTTAGCTTGGGGCTACTCGTAGCCTCAAGCACCGTGTGACGCTCCGGGACCCGTTTTCCGGGGCGTTACACTTTGATGTATTTTCTTTTTTCTTCAAGAAAATAAAAAAAGCTAGGAAGCTCACTAATTTTCATAAGATTTGACCGTGGAACTGAATTTGAAAATTTAAAATTTCTAAAATTCTATACAGTAAATGGAACAGATAATAATTTCACTACTTCTAGAACACCACAACAAAATAGAGTAGTAAAAAAGAAAAATAATACCTTGGAAGATATGGCTAAAACAATGATGCTTGTAGGAAATCTTGCAAAAAATCTTTGAGTTGAGACCATAACAATTACTTGTTACATTGTGAATAGATGCATAATTATGCCCCTCCTAGATAAGATTCCCTATGAGTTACTCAAAGGTAGAAAACCTAATAGTTCTCATTTTAGGACCTTCGATTACAAATGTTTCATTCATAACAATAAAAAGATAATTTCAGAAAATTTGCTGCCAGGAGTGATAAGAGAATTCTCTTAGGATATTCTCACCATAGTAAAGCTTATAGGGTCCAAAATAAAAGAGAAAACAATGTTGAAGAAAGTGTGCGTGTTTTATTTTGGATGAATCTTGTACTTGTTTAAAACTAACATGCAGATAAAAGTGAAACTGAAGAGCAGTCACAGGAACAGGTTGTACCACTCGGTCCAACAAAAGATCAGAATGGAGGTATATTGACAGGGGAAACTGTTAATCAAGGAATTGGACCACCTACAACTCCAATCGATGCTAGTGATAATGCTCCTAGTATCTGACAAAGGGTGGTGCCTAAAATCTATAAGTACCAACGATCTTATCCAATTGAAAATATTCTCACTGATCTCACTTCTAGGATCACCACTAGATCAGGATTAAAGAACTTGTGTTTCTTTCAGGACTTTCTATTACTGATTTAACCTACAAAGGTGTAAAAAACCCAATTTGATGTAGATTGGACAGATGATATACAAGAACTCCACCAATTTGAAAGAAGAAAGGTATGACACTTGGTTCTACCACCACATGACAGGACTGTGATCGAAACTAAGTGGGTGTATATGAACAATGTTGATAAAAATAAAATAGTTACAAGAAACAAGGCAAGATTGATGGTCCAAGGATACAATCAGGAAAAAGGTATAGACTATGATGAAACATTTTCTAGTGGCAAGACTTGGAGTAATTAGGCTCGTTGTAGCCTTTGATGTCGTTAATGAATTGACTTTTTATCAAATGAATGTGAAGAGTGCATTCTTGAATGAAAATCTGAAGGAGAAAGTATATGTGAAGTAACCACCTAGGTTTGAAAGTACTAAATTTCCAAAACACAAAGCCTTATATGGGTTGAAATAAGCTCCAAGGGTGTAATATGAGAGGTTATCAATATTCCTCCTGGAATATGGGTATAGAAGAGGTAAAGTTAACAACAACCACTTTTTGAAAGCTAATGGCAAGGATTTGTAATTATGCAGGTATATGTGGATGATATTATCTTTCAACACTAAAAAAATGCCAAAAAGCGACGGCTAGCATCGCTTTTTTGGACAAAATCGACGGCTAGCATCGCCTTTTTTTCCGTCTAAAAAATAAGCGTTGTTTTTTTAAAAACGACGGCCTACGTCTCATTATTACGACGAACAGTGTCGCTTTTAGAGAAAAAATATTTTAGTTATTTTTTGAAAGAGCGACGTTGTGCGTCGCTTTTTGTTCTTCATGTGTTCATTATGTGAAGAACACACAACGAATATAAAACGATGGACATCATCGTTTTATTCAAAAAAATAATATTTTTTTCAGAAAAATTAACGCTCTCTGTCGCAATTTGAGAAAAATAAAATACTTTTTGAAAAAAAATCGACGTTGGTCGTCGCTTTTTGTTCTTCATAATGAATAAAAAATGACGTTGATCATCGTTTTTCGTTCTTCATAATGAATAAAAAAGCGACGTTTGGTCGTCGCTTTTTGTTCTTCATAATGAATAAATTAGCGACGACCGTCGTCACTTTTCTGTATTTTTTTTATTCAGAAAACTGCATTTTATACATCTCACCTACCAAATAAAAATGCAATTCAATATATACATCTCTCATGCAAAACACATTATTATAATAATCATACAACACACTACATCAACAAATCATTTAAGCAATTCAAATCAGCAACACTTAAACAATGAATCCAACAATATTCAAAATACTTACAACAATCCTAAAGATTTTTCACTAATTAAAATATAGGTTCAAAATAACTAAAAATTATCTAAAAGTCAAGTCCAACAACACTAAGGAGCAGCCCCAACAAAGTCCTCGTCACTATCTATTTCCTCTTTGCTACTTGAATAAGGAGCAACGACCTGTGTTAAGGCCCGTCTAAGATGTGCAATTTGATGTGACATAGAAGCATGTCTCTCAAAAATTATAGAAATGGCCTGATCGTGTTTTGCCAACTAACAACACATTATCTGAAAATCAATTGACTAGTGTTATATGAATTTATATGACTAGTGTATATATATATATATATATATATATATATATATATATATATAACTAAATAATTATTAAATCTAATATACCTTAAACTCTTGAAACATGGCTTGTTTAGAGACTATTGGAATGTCCCACCACTCGTGCCAAGGATATATAAAAAGTCTCATAACGTTATCTCTTACAGCTTCATTAAATTTTTTTTTGGCGCGGGATACCACCTGTAAATAACTATAATACCTCGGAAAGTTCTCTCCTAGTCTGAGCCTTAGAGCGTTTTTGGAAAAACAAAAATCCGAGTCTAAAAATTTTAGAAATATATTCCCAAGTATGAAACACTTTGAATCGTGTTGTATTTCCATAATTTCAACTTTTTGTCATGTATATCATTGAATAAGCTTTCCATCTATACCAATTTTATCAAAATCCAACACTGGACGAAGAAGTTATGACCGTTTTACTGAGCGTTGTTGGAATCGCAGGTTTGACGGTCGATCTGACGGACCGCCAAGTCCTTGGTGGACCGTTAAGTGTCCCGTCAGACCAAGGTAGTGGCTTCCTTTTTCGGTCATCATGTAACGAACAAAGTGGTGGACCGTCAGAAAGTTGATGGACCGTTAGATTTCTGATAGACCGTCACTTTGACCGTCACTCTAAGGAAGAACATCCCAGTTTTGGCACTTGAGTGACGGACGACTTGGTGGACCGTTAGTCCCTCTAACGGACCGTTACAGACCCCAATCAAAATTTTCTAGACAAATTTTAAAGGGTCATTTTGGTCTTTTCCATATCCTCCCCCAGCTCTATAAATACCGGGCCAAGGTCCTTCAACTTCATTTTTCTCTTCTTCTACCCAAAAACTAGGGTTTCCAGAATTAAAAATTCTCTCTCTTTCCACCAAATATTAAGAGAGAATTAAGAGTATGGATCAAGAATTCTTCCAAGAGCCTTCAAGAAAGAGTTTTGCCAAGGTATGTAGATGTTAATTCTTGGGTCCCTTTCATCCAAGAAGATCAAGTACCTTTTTTCTAAAGCTCCAAGATTTATGTTTATGAATTTTTAATGATTCTTATAAGTTGAAATTGGTGTTCTTTCTATGATTGTGTTGTGGTTCATGTTTGTCTACAAGATTATAGAGCCTTGGCCTTAGTATGTGGTATTTGTTTAGTAAATGGATTATGTACTTGTTGTTGATGTTGAATGACCTCCAAGATGGGATACTTATGTGGGTTGTATGAATCTATGATAATATATGAGTGAAAATATATAAATTTGGTTGTTCATAATGAGTAGTTGGGTTATTATACTTATGCATAAGTTGTGCATGTGAGGTGTTTGATAAAATGTCTAAGAGACTAGAAATTAAACATTGTAGTAAATCGTGATCTAATGACTTCTAAGATACAATTATGTGTTACGATTATTGATGTGTTCATGAATTTTGGGAGTAGAATTGGTTGATTTAGCAGAGTATGTCTCCCATAGGTTGATAAAAGCTTAGAAGAAGAATATGAGTCATTATAGCATGTTGAATAGGAAGCCCCGAATTGTGAGCTAGTCTATGCATGCCTAGTGTTTGAGAAAATAACCAAGTGAATGAATTATTCCTTGCTAGTAGGAAATCCCCAATAAGTGTGAACCTATGCATGTCAAGTGTTTGTTGAAGGACCTTAGTGAACGAGTGTAGATGTGATGGTTGTAAATTCCTCATTATGTGCCCTTTGATATATTCTAAGTTTTTAATATATTCCAAGTGATTAGCAAGTAAGCTATGACATGGTAGTATGAAGTTTCCCGAGTAGTGTGAAATCCAAATACATATTAAGACCGATATATGTATGAAATAGTTGAGGTAAAACCTTGTTGAATGGAGTACGATCTAATAACATGTTTCCTCTATGTTATTATATGATTAATGTCCCGAGATTCTTAAAGCGACCCTTTGGTAATTGTGATGATGAATAGAGGTTTATGTTTCCTAAATGTTGGATGTGATGCCTTAAGAATTTTGAGGGGAGAAAAGTATGTTATGATTTCTAATTACTTGGAGAGATGCTTTAATAATTATGATGATGCATTAATGATGGTGACGATTAAGGTATGATTATGATGGTGAATTAATGATTATGATGATGAATGAATGCTTGTGTTGATGCATGGATTATTATAATGGTGAATAGATGATCGTGATGATGTGAGAATGATTATGTTTTACTTTTATGTTATCGAATCCTGGGGGTATTTATACCCGATAATAGAGCTATTGTCTAGAGCCTATGTCAGTTTTACAATAATTCTAATCGAGCCACGATTATCAAAACTCAGTAAACTATAGAACTATGTATCTTCAGACAAGTGCGGAGCTCAATTAGACTCTGTAATCTCAGTTATCTCTGTAGTCTCTGTATTGCTGGTAATCTAGCCTCCGTCCTATAATCAGCTCAGATCTAATAGTATTCAAGTGATTCAATTCTAATCTCAGAAGCGATTTGAATAACCTATTCAAGCTCTGCATCATCAGTCAGATGCTATGATTTGATATCTTTCTATCAGATACAGAACTAACTAATCTCAGTGTAACTCAGTTAGATCTCCTGAGAAATATAATTAGTATCAGATTCAGCTCAGTCTAATTCCAGTTAAGAATCAAGTCAGTGTCTTTCAGTTGGGAGTAGAAACTAGCACCGAACAAGCTCAAGGATGGGGACTCACCAACTAGTGGAGGGTCTGATCCTTAGATGCGATCCTTGTGCTCCAAAACTACGTAGCCAGCGTAGGTTAAGACATCACACTTTCTAGATAAGGGTGGATGAGAGACATCATAACTGCTAGATGTGGGTAGATGAGGTGGCTTGACCTGTTAGATGAGGGCTCTACCGTTATCGTATGAGGACCTGATAGATGAGGGTCATATAAAGATAATGTCTTTACCCATGGCACGGTATTTACACCCTCCCAACCGTGGTTAGAGGTTGGACCCCTAAGAGATAGTAGGGGTATGTCGATTAAGTAACTACTTCCCATGGTCTCAGTTTCAGAATCAGTCTCAGATTTCAAGAAAGAGCTCAGTTCAGTGTATAAAATTTAAGGCTGTTAGATACAGGCCATTAAGTATGATTACTTGCTAATTCAAAGATTTGTTTCTAGATAGGCCGATCTCAAAATCATTTATGAAGAAGTATTATTATAGACAGACTCAAAGACAACCTGTTAGATAGGGTTGCTATCTGTTTCAGAAGCTTCAGATACTTGTAATCTCAGTATGTTCAGAGATTTCAAAACTCACTCCTTGATGAAAGTGCATCCATGTTTTTCAATTATTAATATCAGATGAGTCCGTAATTCAATATCTCAGTATTAATAGTGAGTTCAATTTGCAGGAAAGTGGTATCTGAGTTCTAGTCTCTAGAGTTGTGATGATTGTGATTATAACCTGTGCATTCATGTATGTGTTCTCGTGCGATGTTTTCATGATTATTCAATTTACACATTGTGCATGCATGAGCCCTTGCATTTAGCCTTACCTCGTCTACATACTCGATACATTTTGTACTTACGCATTTGCACAATTGTGTTTTATTTGACAGCATAGTTTCAGAGGTACAGGATTCAGAGTTTCCTCAGTAGTTTAGTCCCAGTTAGCAGCAGTAGCAGTGAGTCCTTTTTCTTTGAGGACTAATCTCAGTTTACTATTATTGCATCAGATTTTGTTTATATTGTCATTTGACGGAGTTAGTTGGGGGCATGTCCCATTAACTCCACAGTTCAGAAGTTTAAAGGCTTTTCAGACGGAAGTTGATGTATTAGTATTCAGTTTTCAATTTGAGTATGTATAGATGTGTTGAACCTTATGGCCAGTTTCCACATTTATTTCAGATAGTATGCAGTGTACAGGTACAGATATTCGAAAAGGGTTAGTTTGTGGCCCTTTAGGTCCGTAAGCACCGCGTGACGTCTCGGGATGGGATCTCAAGGCGTTACAATAACATAATAAGTATGTAAGCTTGAATATTTTATTAATGAAAAAATGAACCTATCAATTGAAAAATAAACTTATGAAGATCCATCAGGCTTAATAAACACTCTACCAAACATGTTTGTATCTCCAAGAATTAGACCAATCCAATCTACATCAATATGTTCTTCTACAGGAGGAGCTACACCAATTTCAAGTCATGAATTCACATTTTCAAAAGTTTACACTTTACTAGTTTCAAAACACAAGTTTCATCTTTCAAGTAACTACAATAAACCATTTTCAAGTCACTAATTCACTTCTTAAGTAACTACACTTGATTAATTCGAAGTCAGTAGTACACATTTCAAAACATTATGCTAAACCATTTTCAACTCTCTAATTCACTTCTCAAGTGACTAAACCATTTTCAAGTCATGAATTCACATTTCAAGTATCAACACTAAACCAATTTAAAGTCATGAATTCACATTTTCAAGTGATATTACACTTTACAAATTTTAAAACACAAGTTCACCTTTCAAGAACTACATTAAACCATTTTCAAGTCGCTAATCCACTTTTCAAGTGACTAGTACATATTTCAAAACACTACACTTAACCATTTTCAACTCTCTAATTCACTTCTCAAGATACTAAACTAAAGCATTTTCAAGTCATGAATTCACATTTCAAGTATCAACACTAAACCAATTTCAAGTCATGAATTCACATTTTCAAGTGATATTACACTTTACAAATTTCAAAACACAAGTTCACCTTCAAGAACTACATTAAATCATTTTTAAGTCGCTAATACACTTTTCAAGTGACTAGTACACATTTCAAAACACTACACTTAACCATTTTTAACTCTCTAATTCACTTCTCAAGTGACTAAAATTAACTATTTTCAAGTCATGAATTCACATTTCAAGTATCAACACTAAACCAATTTCAAGTCATGAATTCATATTTTCAAGTTATATTACACTTTACAAATTTTAAAACACAAGTTCACCTTTAAAGAACTACATTAAACCATTTTCAAGTCGTTAATACACTTTTCAAGTGACTACTACACATTTCAAAACACTACACTTGACCATTTTCAACTCTCTAATTCACTTCTCAAGTGACTAAACTTAACCATTTTCAAGTCATGAATTCACATTTCAAGTATCAACACTAAACCAATTTCAAGTCATGAATTCACATTCTCAAGTGATTACACTTTACAAATTTCAAAACAAAAGTTCACCTTTCAAGAACTATATTAAATCATTTTTCGTCCTCGAATGATGCTTTAACTTATTTGACTCCTATAATTATCTAAGACACTCATGGGATCATTTACTTAACTTCCACTTCATTTTATCCATTATGTGGTCCTAAAATTTTGTTGAGATCATTTACTTAACTTCCACTTCATTTTATCCATTATGTGGTCCTAAAATTCTGTTAACTCTCAATTTCAAAAAAATTTGTCAGAGTTTCCTCGTAAATAGGCCTATCGCAAACCTGTCAGCTAACCAGAATACATATAAATACGCTTCATAGAGTGTTACAATAAATATGTTACTCAACTAATAATACACGAGGCTCCACTTGGCCTTATAGTCATATATTATCATCTCTTTTTAGGTTTAAGCCATCATTCTAAGTTCACAGACCTCTACGTCATTCTAAGTTGAACCATTATCATCTTACTCTAGCGATTAATATATCACCATATATAATGATACTAAGTTATTCCTTAAAATTTTTCACCTAAAGTATAAATCCACAACTAACTACTCCATATAGAAACAAGACACACCTCAGATCCACACTACCATATTAACTAGCAAGATACTAAACATAAATTGATGCATAGGTTAAGTCAATCTACTAGATAAGTTTGATGTACTAGCACTACAATCCTAATAATCTTCCTTGCATTTTCAATCACAATTTAAGCTTAAGGTATAAAACTTATCATGGACAACCACAAAAATTTATATACTATGTTGACTTATAACTGTTGAATAGAGATCGAATAAATACTTGTCCACCAAGGTTCTGGCTCTGGTTGAGTGCTGCACATTGACTGGTGACTGGTGGTTGGTAGCACGGAGGCTGGTTCGTCCGGCATGGGGCTGGTTCGTCCGACGTCGAAGGTTGTTTTATTGGTGGTTGTTCGTCGCAAATAGAAAGAGCTACTGACGGCAGCTTGGGGGGCTTCACCGGCATGGTTTCATCGAAAAAGGGGTGAGGTGGCAAGGAACGAGAGAGAGGGAGAAAGATACATTTGTTATGGTGAGTTTTAGAGAAAGAGAGAGAGAATATAGGAGAGGGAGACAGATGTTTGAGGGAGAAAATGAGGATAGGGTTTGATTTTTTATTTAAAATGAAAGATTGGTTGATCTGATCTCAATCGTTGGATCAACTTGATTAACGACTAAGATTAAGGTATTTAAAATTAGGTCAATTGGGATTTAAATTGGGATTTATATTGATATTTAATTTTGGCTAAAATTGATACTAATTGGAATAAAAGATTGGCTCAAAATTAAACACAAGAAAGGAAAATTAAATAAGAATGGCTGCTAGTTTAATAAATGTAATAATAATAACAATAATAATAATAATAATAATAATAATAATAATAATAATAATAATAATAATAATGAGACGGCTTATGTGTTTTAAAAGAAAAGAGAGGGTAATTTGATCTCAGCCGTTAGATTAGGTTTAATCGACAACTGAGATTTAAAGGTTGAGAATTTGATCAAAATTTGCATAAATTTTTAATTGTGCCACAAATTTTCTATAATTGTAATAAATTAAATAAAACTAGGCTAAAATTGGTATATTGTGGTGAAAAATTGGGTCAGAAAAATAAATAGATCAGATAAACTGATTTAATTTAGACTATTATTTAAATAAATGTTATAAAAAATAACAATAATAATAATAAAAGTAATAATAATAACAATAATAATAATAATGAAAACCTGAACAATATATTTGTAAAAAATATGAGTGTGCACTATTGCATGAAAAAATAATTTAATAAAATTATGTAAAATGTCATTTTTGAGTTTAGAAGTTATAGAAAATCGTATCAAAATAATTTTTGCATTTTTCTAAATTATGAATATGACATGTCAATATGTATTTAATATAAGAATAATGTGTACAAAAATATTAATAATTGAAATCAAATAATTTTGATAAAATAGTAGCCTAAATGACGAGAAAAATAGTAAGACATTGATATTAAAATAAACTAAGCATGTAAGAATTAATGTTACGTAAAATTACTATATAAAATAGCAGCATGAGAGGGATATCGTGAGGTCAAAATGGGTGTCAACACAATTAAACCAATTCAATCCCACAAATTAGGTCTGTGGAGGGTACAGTGTACGCAGACCTTCTCGAAAACCTATTCAAGCTTGAAGATTCTTGTGAAATAAAACACATTATGTAGGATTTTCGCTTAGTGATTTGATTATTGGTTTAACTTATTTAAAAATTGATAACCGATAAACCAAATCGATAATATTTAAAATCAAACCGAATCGATCGATGCACACTCCTAATTTAAAGAAAAAATAGTGAAATTGGGATTAGAAATTGAGTTAAAAAATATTGAATTGGAGATTTCGATTACGTTAATACAACGTACTAATATGATGAATTATCAGTTAATTGGCTTCATTATTATAATTTCAATAGTGTACTATTAGCTCGATCATATGATATTAACGTATTATTCATAATATTTGGATATATAGACTCAGTTAGCTAACTTTTAACTGTACACATCATATACACGAGTATATTATCTCATAATACAACGTACTTTATTTCTACTCTAATGAATTATCATTTAATTTAGCTTATATTATTATATTATAATTTCAAAAATATATTATTACCTTGATCAATCGATCATATGACATCAATGTATTCAATATATATAGTTGATTGACTATAAAATCCACAATATATATTAGATACATCACATATACATGTAAATTACCCCGTAATACAATATTTTGTATATATATAATGATAAACTATCGTTTAATTTAGCTTATATTATTATATTATAACTCCAACATTATATTTTTTTTATCAATCGATCGTATGATATCAATAAATAATTGAATACATTTAATTTTTTTAATATATAAATTATTTATTTAATAGTAAATTAAAAATCAAATATCGAAGGACAATGTCGTTTTCATTAGATAATTTTTAGTTAGTTTTAACAAAAGCGATGTTGTCCGTCGCTTTTTGAAAAAATAAAGAAAAATTAAAAATATTTACAAATTGTGACGGACGGCGTCGCTTTTCTAGAATTAATATTTTAAAAAATAAAAATTATAGCGACATTTTTCATCGCTTTTAATTAAAAAAAAATAAAAAGCGACGGACAACGTCGCTTTTCAAAAAAATATTTTTTATTTAATTTATAAAAAGCGAAGCTGTCCGTCGCTTTTTCTAAAAATAAAGAAAATTTTAAAATAATTACAAATTGCGATGGACAGCGTCGCTTTTCAAGAATTATTATTATAAAAAATAAAAATTATAGTGACGTTGTTCGTCATTTTTAATAAAAAAAAAATAAAACAAAAATTAAATTTAAAAAGTGACGGACAGCATCACTTTTCAAAAAATTAATTTTTATTTAATTTTAACAAAAGCGACGTTGTCCTTCGCTTTTTGTAAAAAATTAAAAAAAATAATTTCAAATTGCGACGGACAGCGTCACTTTTCTAGAATTAATATTTTAAAAAATAAAAATTATAGCGATGTTGTCCGTCGCTTTTAATAAAAATAAACTAAAAAAAAATCAAATTTAAAAATTGATGGATTACATTGCTTTTTTAAAACTAATAATTCTTATTTTTCATAAATTACGACGTTGTACATCACTTTTATTAAAAAAAAATATAAACTATTCTTTTACTTGGCACAAAAATTCACAAAAAAGCGATGGATATTAAGACTTTGGCCGTCGCTTTTAATAAAAAACAAATAAAAATTAAAATTAAACTAAAAATACGATGACCAACGTCACTTTTTTCATCGCTTTTTAAAGCGACACAGTCCGTTGCTTTTTTTTTTTTTGCATCACTTTTTAGCCATTTTTAGTAGTATTTGTCTCTACTGATGTAAACATGACTCATGACTTTGCAGAGATTATTACAACTGAATTTGAGATGAACACAATGGGAGAATTAAACTTCTTCCTAGGATTGCAAATCAAGCAAACTCCTACTGGCAAACTGATTCACCTTTAAAAGTATGTAATAAAATTACTCAAAAAAAAATTCTATTGTGGAGTCAAAGGACATAAGCACTCTCATTGCCACAACTACAAAATTAGATATGGACGAAATAGGTCCATCTATATAACAAAAGTTGTATAGAGGAATGATTGAGTCTCTCTTGTATCTTACTAAAAGTAGGCCGAACATTGTCTTCAGTATTAGCTTATGTGAAAGGTTTCAGTTAAATCCTAAGGAGTCCCATCTCAAGTCTGTCAAACGGATATTAAGATACCTCAAAGGTACTATAGACCTAAGTCTTTGGTATCCTAAAAGAGGTAATTTGAAATTGGGAGGCTTTGTAGATATTGATTATACAGTACCATAGGTATGTAACATTTTCTTGGATCATACTTTATCTCCTGGTCCACAAAAAAACAAAGCTCTGTAGCCTTGTGCACTTTTGAGGCTAAGTATGTTGTTGCTGGATCATGTTTTGCATAATCTTTATAGATTAAGCAACAACAAAAGAATTTTGGTATGGATTTTGGTTGTGTTCCACTTTTGTGACAATACTAGTGCCATCAACATTGCAAAAAATTATGTGCAACATAAAAAAAAATTAAGCATATTGTCATAAGACACCATTTTTCTAGAGTAAATGTTGAAAAAGGTCTTATATAAATTATGTTTTGTTTCACTAAAAAGCAAATTGCAGACATTTTTACCATAGCCCTAAGTAGGAACACTTTGAAAAGAATAGGTTAGACTTGGGAATAACTAAAATTGCATGAATCGCCTTCAATGATTGGCTAGACTAATTGTTTTACATTCTTGTTAGAAGAAAAATTATTATCCTATTCAGTCTTGCACATTTAGTTATGTGTTCCAATTCTAGTTCCTAACATCTTTTATTATTGTATAATTCATCTATGCAGATCCTAGGAGATAAACGAGCTACACTAGAAGTCCTTGTTAAAACTATCTAAAGGTATGTACACATTTCCCTAAGTTTAGTTCTAATAAGAATAAAACATCTGAGCACAACTATTTTTTGCATTAAATGGGTCACTTTATCTTTCTCAACTGCTAAATTTTAGTGAGTCAATTCCCACTTCAAAAGTTTCCACCAACCGTCATGTCAATTTCACATCTCCTAATTCTATTGGTTATATACTGCCACACCTCTTCCTCTTCCCATAGTTTCATTTGAACACCACGCTTATTTAAATCATGTTCTCTAAGTTCAATTCTCATAACTCTATCTAAGTTTTTCCTTTTTGTTTCTCTTCTTTATTAAAGTTCTTTCCATGGATTCATCTTTATCACCCTTCTCCTCCACTTCTTCCTCTACTTTAGTGGAACTAGTTTTACTTAAAGCTCTAATTGCTCAGATTTCTCCCATTCCAACCTTCAAAATGTCTGACTTTGTTGCTTGGAATAATTTCAAAGCTATGGTTGATTATTTCAATTATATTTTGTCAAATCAAGTCCAAGATATAATCTCTATTCAAACTATTCCTTCTGAGACACACCCCATCTCAAACCTCATTCCTAAGAGAGCTAGATCTCGACTTAGGAAAACTACAGAAGTCCATATTCGAATTCCTGATGATGAGGTTCTTGATGAACCTGTAGTATCTCCCGGTCCAATAAGGACTCCTCATACTCGTAATCGTGAACACCAAGAGGATGTTATTCTTGAAAAAGATCTGAGGGCTAGTAAGAAGAAACTCCCCATAACTGTTGCTCCTCCATCTTCAGAGATACTATTTTTTGATGATGATTTTCTTCTTAGTCAGGTTCTCCATGGAAAAAGGGTAAAAAAACATAATCCTTAAACCTTCTCTTTTTTGCTCTACTCATTCCTCCTCCTCATCCAAACCAATACCAAAGAAAACTCTTCCTCCAGAACTGAAATCTTCTTCTAAAGCAAAATCCTCCTCTAGCTCTCAAAAGAAACAAGCCTCTCGACCTGCTCTATACACACCTACATCTTCTACTCCTTCACCTACTATTCCATGTAACCTCCCTTCAAGTCTTGATCTTAATTACATCGTCAAACTCCAAAAGAAATTTATTGTGCATGGCAGTGTTGTCACTTGTTTTGGGGCTCCTAAAATAGCTATCTTACTGACTAAATTGTTTCACAAGAGTGGTCTTACTTTTTTCTTTATGGCAATACACAATGTAAGTTTTCTAAGAAAGAGGTTGTTCAGTTCTACATTAATGGAAAATTTGATAGCACTTTGTTTTATCCAATATTCTTGGGATTTCCATTCACTTAACCATTGAGGATATTTCTTGAATCTTAGATGTACCTACTGGATCCTGGAGTCATTATGTGAAGTATGAGTGGCCACCTTTGTATCAATTTTTCCTTAGCCTTAGACATTATTAAAACCTTTTTAGGCTAACCCACTCTTCTTCATAATCACAGAGTTGAAAGAGAGAGACTTCACCAGCTTTATTTTGATATTGTTCACAACATTGTCCTTTAAATAAAGGAGAGGACTGAAGACAATTACTTTGACATAACTTTGATGTAATTATTAAATTCTGAAGTCACAATTGACTTGCTAAGTCTAATCCTCAAGCACATGAATAAAGTGCTTTATCAGGATAAAAATGATCACTTCTTGGCATATGGATTCTGGTTGGGCTAGATTTTTTAAAATTATGATGTTCCAATTCTTGTGTGGGAGTATCAGACAACCAATGATGTCTTACATAAGGTATATCACTCTGCACTCCCTGAAATAATATAAAGATCCAATACTCCCATCTAAAAGGCCCAAAATGCTCTAACTTAGAAGTTTAAAGAACTAGAGATGCTAGGGTGACTCATGCTCAAGATATTGCTGCACTCTGGGCACATATTTTGGAGTTAGGAAATGAGATTTCCCAGGAGAGAACCACTAGTGTTGTAACTATTCATCACCTGACACTACTGATCCCATCTGTTCAATTTATCTGATAGTCCTTTCTCCTTAGTGTCTTGGGATGTCATCTTTCTCTATTTGTGTTTACTAGTTTTATATTATTTTTGGATCCTTCTTAGCTTTTGATGTTCATACTTTTGAAGTATAATAAAATGGATATATGGTGTGCTCAAGTGTCTTCAATCTTCTTGCTTAGATTGATATACCTTTAATTTAAATTGTCATGTTCTGATTGCCTTGGTGATAGCCAGTGGCCATGGATGGTTTGACCTCTTTTTTTTTTCTAATATATATGTATATTCAACTTTCTAATGATGATAAAAGGGGTAATAAATAAATGATTATGCAATACTTATAACCCATAGACTCACCTATTTTATTTTAGTGTGTCTTGCATCAAGTTTCTACAAGTAAAGGTGGTAGATGCAAAATGACAAAAAGTTTGTCATTATCAAAAAGGGAAATATGTTGGGGTCTATGAAGTTTTAATGATTGACAAATTAATGAAACATGTTGATCAAGCTAGTTCACAGTTACACATGTGAAAGCTGATAGGCTTATAGAATGATCACTGGTATAACAAGACAATATAAATACAAGTTTACTCGATTGAAGGAGTGTTTGAGTACTTATAGTTGATAGACTCAAAGTAACTACTACTTGTGAAATTGAAGAGTTGAAGATGGACTACAACACTTGAAGAAAAGAGAGTTTGAATTGAAGAATGAGTCATATTTGAAATAGAACTCTAAAGGGTAAGTGTTCTGATGAAAGAAGAAGTTTGATTCAAGGAAGAATTCTTTCGAGAGTTATGTTAAAATAAAAGAAGTGACTTTCATAGTCACTCATACACTTAAAAAGCAAAAATCAATTGACAAATTGACTTGACTATGTGAAGCCTAAAGTTTGGAGAAACACTTTGTTGAATCTGGTCCTAATACTTAGAAAGATAAGAAACCTTAGTATTTATGTGTTAGGGTTAGTTCTTGAGTTTTAGCTTTGTTATAATGCTAGTTTCAGTGAGTTATAAACTAAGTTAGGTTATTGTCTTCAAGTTAGGAAACTTGAAGACTTGGGATTAAATACCTTGGGAGGTTTGTGAGTTTTGATTTTCATAGGAGTTAGAGTTTATAATTTCTAGATTACAGAAGTCTTGTAATTTGTTATTTTTGAGGTTCAAGTTGTTTATTAAAGTTGAGGTGAAATCCTGTAGACATAAAGGTCGTGATTTTTTACATATTTTTAAGCCGGGTGCTTTCCACATGAAAAATACTCTCCTTTACTCATATTGTTACTTAATTATTTAAACACGTTACTCAACTTATTTCACTCTTAGGCTACTATTGAGTGACTATAAGTAAACTAATAGGTTTTGTAATCTATCACAATCTATAATATCTAAAAAATATTATAACTAAATCCAAATATATACTACTTCCGTAACTTTAATCAACATAAGCTCTGATACCAATTATAGGGGGTGCGTATAACTTGGGTAAATAAATAGATCTATTATAATTCTAATGGTGTTCTTGAAGCTTCTTCTTGAAGTTCTTGAATTAGGAAGCTTGGGTTATTGTTTTTCTTAAAGAAAATTTGATGAAGTTCTTGGTGTTCTTGAGGAGGCTAAGGTTTTCTTGGTGAGAAAAGGATGAATAATAATGTATCTAATTCTTTTGGGGGCTGAAATTATGTTTTATGGACGGTTTTGGATGAGGAGAATTGACCAAAGTGACCCTAGAACCCTTAGGAACTGAAACAGCGTGTGAAATATCTTTGTATCATATTGGCTATCGTGTTGGGGATAGCAACGTGTCGCGTCGCTATCGCATCGGCTTATTTCCTCTTACGAAAAATGCCATAACTTTTTACTTAGGTATCGAATTAAGGCAAAATTGGTATATTTGGAAAGCTAACTCAATTTTATATAATTTTTTGGGTCTTGAATAGAAAAATTCTATGTATATAAAAAGTTATACCCATTCAAAATCGACCCTAGTAGAATCGACTGCAAAGATTTAGCCGAATCAAAGGATCTTAGCCCAACTTCACTCTAAGTGCTTCCTATAAACATTTTTCACCTAGAGAGCACTTCACACACTAGGATATTGATCATGAAACTTATATACACCTGGTAATCATTTTGATTAGAGCTTACATATGTAGGAACAATGGTTAGAATTCTAGCGCAGAAGTATGGGGTGTTTCACCTAACTCTTCCAAATCCTCCCAACTCACTATGATATCTAGGAACCTACTAACCATTCCATAAATTCTCAATTTGATCTCAATTGAAATCATTTGAACCCACCGAAAGCACACTCTGACCCTAACTCAAATCATTACTTCTATGATCTCCCTAACCCTAATATGATTTTATTCATCATCCTACCTCTAATTTATGTAGAACTTATATCTTTAGATAATTTAAGTGGAAATACAGTTCAATAAATTATCATTCAATATCACCAATTCATTACCTAGTTCTAGTTGTTATTTAATCCATCCAAACTTTGTGCTCGAAGGCCTAAGACATAAAATATCCCGACATAACTATAATTATTATGTACATCTAGCCCATGTCTACTACATTTAAATCATAAGCTGCCTCTCATATGATTCCAATGCTATAAAGAGCGAAGAGTTAAATACACATGCCTTGCTCATTATTAACACCAAAAACTACACCAAAAATACTTTGGAATCGCTCTCATGGATCTTGGCCTCTAAATCTTTATTGTTCTAAGCATATGGTTCACTTGATATTTTTTAAAGAGGATGATGACATAAGAAGCCTTAGCCGAATAAGATTTTTAATTAATCTTTGGGTTGGAAATTGCTTGATTATTGTTGTTATGATAGAACTACTGCCGCAACAACAGATGTAATGCTACAGTGGCAGGTTAACAGGCCTGACCCAATTTTTCCAATTTTGACCCAAATCCAATTTGGGCCACTACTTTTTCCCACAAAATAATTACTTCAACATCTGAAACAAGGATTTCTTAGTCAAAATATTTTTTCAGGATAATTTCAATATAACAAAGATTTGGACCACTACATTAGATATCAATTTATCTAACGATATCAATTTATCTAACATTCGTCCTCGAATAGTTATGAAGGGACGAAGAAGGTATGCAACACAATTCTTGGAATCAACTTACACGGCGGTTTTTGTAAGAGAAGAGTGATCCATTATATTATTATTATTATTATTATTATTATTAAGTACCTGATAATGTCCCACTAAAATTTTGATTAATTAAAGCTATACTCACCATTACTCTACCTATCCACACATTGGGAATCTTTAAACATTCTTAACCTGATGCACAATCATTATAAATTGAGAAATAAAATTAACAAAAATATATTACGTGATGGGCCATCTAAAATACCCCAAACATTGCAAAATATCACAAAGCATAAAAATTTAGGACAAAAGTAAACTTTACAGATCCCATCGGTGTAGTGGTAGACCCAAACAATGAGGCTCAACAGTTCAAGTAAGAGAAATGGGTTTATCTTTCAATAACTCTCTCATTTTCCCTTGATAAAACCTCTTTTCGACAACACAACTAAGGTAATTCTCATCTCACTACTTTATTTACATGTTTATCATCATAGAATCATAAAATTTAGAATAGAAAAGGGATATTTTGAGTTGGTTCTGGGTGAAACTTTGAATTTATTATTTTGTGGCTTTCTTGGAAGATTTGACAAGCATGTAGATTATCTTATGTCTCCAATGCTCCTACAACATTCTATACATAATATTAATGATTTTCATGGTAGCTTTTGGTCTTGAAAAGGATGGGAGATGATGAGTCACCATTTTCAATAATTTAGAATAATTTGAGCTTAAATTTAGGTGTGAATCACCTGCATTTTAGTGTAAAAGAGTTCATACATACTCTATTAATGTGCCATGGTTTTATGGTACTTTTGAAGTTAAGGGCTTGTTTATGTGGATATGATGTGTTTGTGGTGTTTTTTTTAAAAAAAAAATAGGATTCATAAGTGAGCAACAAAAAAGAATAAGAAAATGCACAAGTGTTAGTACCCAAAGTTTGGCTACAATACATTGAGTCGCTCTACTAGTCATAGAAAAAGCCGTTGCATTACTAATAAAAGGGGTACCAATGATTTAAAATTGGGAGTTGGCAACAATCGAGATATATCGTGAACTTACGATAATTTTGACCTTTCAAATAAAGGATATTGCTAGATTAAAGTCATTTTTATGGGTATGACTTGTATTTATGTTATTTATAGTTTAAATAGGTTTGAAAAATTAAAGTGCAAGAATTGGGACTCAAAGGCATCAGATGATCCAAACAACGACCATTGGATCTGACAAAGGTCATTAGAAGAACCCTAGAAGGTGAAACATGAAGGAGAAATATGAGATCTAATAATCATCCCTTGCAACAACGAGTTCTTCCTGAAGATCGTGGGAGGAGTATCGAAAATTAAAGGTGGATATAATGAGAAAATGCAACTACCGTTACATAAAAGTACAAGTTCATCCTTAAAATCTTTCTAGAAACATCTGTAAGTGTGCAAAAAGTCATCCATCATTCATCTAGCATAAAGAAAGATCATAGTATCTACCAACTATCGCCCCTATCTTTATTTGAGGTGCTGACTCTGTAAGTCCTAGTGTGTATAGGATAGATGTTTTTTCTATAAATACTTTTGAGTTTATTGTATGAGTTTACATTCTCTTAATACTTTTGAGGAATATTATTGTTCTTTGAGGTACTAACATCAATATTTAGGATTTTTATTCAAAGTGAGATTTGTGGTTTTCATCTTCTTCTTCATAAATTCATAATAATGATTTCTTCTCGGAATTATTCTTATGTGCTTACAATTATGAGTAGATTAATATCATAACTAGGATTATGGAAATCATGATGGATTAATGAGTTAGCGGTCAAAGTTCGATGTAATTCTCAAAGAATGTTTGTGCATGTATTGTTATTCTCTTTGGTTTGATTGGTTTTTAATGGTGGAAAATGTATGAAATCACATTATCCTTACCCATAACAAAAAAAGGTGTGTCAAATGAGAAAAGGAAATTAACAATGAGACTTCAAGCTATTAACCTCAATTTAATTGCTTGAGCAAATAAAAGGAATAACTAATCTAAGATCCATGAGAGGGGTTAGTAATGCAAATAGATGAGACAATAATACGTGATTTGTGTTAGTTATGATAAAGTCATTTAGAAGAACGTAACCTATCAATTCTATATTCCAAGCACCGAGAGAGATCACTAGTACGAAGAACCTATGAATTTAAGAAGTATTGGGAACACAGTCCTAGTGATTTTCTCATATTGATTGTAAACCAACTAAAATCAACAATCGATACTGTTAAAATTATGAATTTCAAAACTCCCCTTTACAAGAAATTATTTATTGACTCTTTTGATAAACACATTGATAGAGATTTTGGCATATTCTCTTTGGGATCAACCCCAACCTATTATGATTCTATATTTAACCAGCGAGCACTTTATACTTTTATTTGAGATGTAATTTGGAAAATATCAGATTCTGGCTTCGTTGTTGGGGAATACAACTACGGAGTTGACAGATAGTATCTATTTTCTGATTTTACATTTTTGTTATTTCTACGGTGCATACTAGTACATGCCCAACACTCAAAGTAAAGGCAATCCTCTAATTCCTCTTGATCCTGAGACTGAAAGGACTCTAAGAACTAGAAAAAATGGTTAATGAAGGAGTTTATGATGAGGGAGTTCTGGGATACAGAACCAGAGACTTCAAAAGAAAGTAGAGCAAACCATTGATTGGCAGGTTACTAAAGAGAATGCAAGGAAAAAAGCTGCCAGGAAAGCAACAAGGAAAGAATTATCAAGCAAAAGCAGCAAGTCTATCACACTTGAGGAACAAAATAGGCGAAGAAGGAATAGGGGAAACAACCCCCATAATATTATGTTTCTCAATTTGATGATGCGGAGCATGATATAGACTTGCTTGAGGTAGCTAACATAGGAGTCATTATTCCACCCCTATTGCCACCGGGAACTAAGTTCGACATTACCAGTGCTATGATACAGTTGTTGAACTTGAAAAGAGCATTTGTGGGCCTTTCTACTACTAATTCAAACCTTCATCTGATGAACTTTGTAGGGATTTGAACTTCCTACAACCTTTTGGGTGTGAGTCTGGATGCTATTGGACTAAAATTATTTCCCTGCTCTTTGACTAGAGAAGCCACTCTATGGTTGATCGAGTTGTTATATGGGTAAATCACAAATTGGAAAGAGCTAAAGACACAATATTTAGAGTTGTTTTTTTACACCTTCCGGAATGGTGCAGTTAAAAGATACAATTTATAACTTTAGACAGTTATATTTGATAGTGTTGTATAAAACTTTGTTGAGGTTTAGGAAGAAGAAGAAGAATGCCCCAACCAATAGAACATCGGGCAAAATTTTTCTTAAAATCTTTTATATAGGTCTTAGTATGAATAATAAGGTTATGGTAGACACTGTCAAAGGTTTAGAAATTATGATCTTAACTTAAGAGAAGGCCTTAGAGATTCTAGATAGGATTACTAAAACAAATTGGGGCTGGCAAACTCTAGAAGCAAATGTACCCACGGGCACTTATATCATTAGAGCATATGTAGAACACTGAATGGTTGATGATTCTAGTACCTAAGAGTTATCATAACTGAGGGCTGAATTTAGTTTATTAATACAATAATTTTCAACAACGGGAGCCAAAGAGGTAAATGAGGTTGGTTTGCAAGACAAGGTTGTCACGATTCGAGTCGGGGCCCTGGTCGTAACAAGCATCTCAAACCATGAAGGCCCAGGCGCCCCTTCTCTATCTGGTAATTATGCACAACATTCATACAATATAATAAATTAGCAAAAAATAATACAAGACGGAAACATGGTCACTATCTTTTTCTTTAACTGAACAATTAAAAAATGAGTTCATGAAACATTCAAAACACCTGACACTAGTTTGCAAAATCTCTAACAACTGAAAATGATATCTGTCTAAAATCTGGGACATGGCCCCCAGTTGGACCATGAATCAAAATAAAATAACAATGACAAGTTTCATAATCAGTCCTTCGGAAGTAAGGGAGGCTGACTAACTGTAGACTTTTAACAAGTCAATCTACTGCTTAACAGAACCCTGGGACTGTATCTCAGAATCATGAAATATAGGGGATCAATACAGATGTACTGGTACGCAGAGAAATCTAAAATAATATATTTTTTTCATACAACATAAGTGAGAGAAATTTGTAAAACACTATGCATGACATAATTTAATACACATGGGCAATTTCAAATAATCTTAAAACAACTCTGTAGATGTAATTTCATTCTTTGTTTTACTTCTGAGCTAGGTGGTACACCCTACAATCTATAATGACATGGGATATTTAGAATCCTCCCTTGACTCGATTGCCAAGCTCCCAATCCAAGTTTACTACCAGAAATGGAGGATCAATAAGGGGGGACACGTAAGATCACACAGCAGGGTGCCAAAATCTCCAATAAAATTAACATGTCATGGTAGTTCATAAGATCACAAAGCAGGGCTCCTAACCATTGTTCCAATTTGGGACGACATGAATCAAGGTACACAAGATCACAAAGCATGGTACCATAGCCCCGTGTCGGCATATCATGATTTCTAGTATTGAGTCTTTCAACTCGTACTTTCTTTGGGTAACCACCTAAATATTTTTAAGCCCATTTTTATTCTATTCTAAACATGCATATTTCTAAAATCAAATTCTAAAAATCTGAGTAAAATCTGTATTTTAGTTTATTCTGAATCTGCTATGGCATTCATCTATTTGGCATCGTCATACCAAGACTTGCAAGTCATATATATAAGCCATACATTATCATGTTATATATCTTTTCATTCAAAACAATGTTCAGACCACCAAAATATTCAAACGGTGAAAAAGGATACTTATTTCAAAACATATGGCAAATTATGTAAGATTCTCTCTTTTTAACATTTCAACAAACATGTGGTGGTCAAGTATTTTCTGACAAACCATGTGATCCTTTTAGTAAACATTGATAACATTTAACAACTAGTAAAACACCCTTCCTTTAATTCAAACCAATCTCAAATCATTTAACAATCACCATGAATATTTATACCATGCTTCAAGATGTGAAATTTATCAATTCGTAAAACGTGAAAATCAAGAAGTATCATAACAAGAGAGGGAGGGTAAATCTTTATGCTCTCAATTAACTTTCAAATTCCAAACACATACACACATATATACAGACCAAAAATAGAATTTAAGGGAAAGGCCTCAAGACCAAAATATTACATCGTTGAAAGAGTTCAAAATGCATGATTTTTAATTTAATTCAAAACCTTTCATGAACACATGATTTATCAACATTCAATCATTATTAAAAATGTTTTTCACAATTCCCATATAGTTTAGGAAAATCCCACGTACCTTAGATTACTTAGGTTGAAGAATAGGACCCGAATCTTGACTAGTTTCTTGGGAATCTTGAATTGAAAGGATTAGATTCTTGATTTCTTGTTCTTGGAGGAAACCCTAATTTGATCTTGTTCTTGAGAGTGAAGAGAATTCGATATATTGTAAAACAAATAATAGTTGAGTAAATAACATTTAGGGTGTTATTTAATTCGTGTGAGAGGTTTTTGGGAAGGAAAAGTACCAAAATACCCTGCTAAAAATGTACATTTTGTACAATTCGACCTTGACTGACCCCTCTCTGGAAAATGGGCATAACTTTTTACTCTAATATTGGATTAAGGCAAAATTGGTGGAGTTGAAAAGAGGACTCAAAGGCCTTTGATTTGATATATAGTAGGCCCCCTAATTCTTTATATACAAAATTTTATCATCGATGAAAACTAACCCAAGTTTAGACATTCACAAAAACTTAATCGATAGGAAAATTTTCAACTCGTGTTTGAGTTATAGGATTTTGTGACCTTAATTCATAGTCAAAGGTATTAAAACACTATAGGATTGATCATCACACATATATTAGCAAAGAATCATTGTGTTTGGGTATATACATGTAGAAAAGATAGTTCAAACTATAGCCCGAATGTGCGGGATATTACAATTAAGCACCTAGACATGATGACTATGATTTTGAGAAGGAGGATAAATATCTTTATGATTAGATGGTGGGTATCTAAGACAAAGTCCAAGGGCCTAATCTAGATAATTAGCATATTGGTCAAGGTAACCAAGGTCGAAACTACTACAATGATAATAATTATAATATGTCTGGATTTAGAGATAGGAGTAGAGAGAAAGATGATGATTGGATAAGGAAGAATGATTATAAATATAGACGTGGCCTTTATGTTCCACATAGAACTGTGATACTAATTTGAGTAATTTGAGGATAGAATACAAGCTTGTTGTTGATGGTGGTAGAAAAAATTGAAGACTGCCTTAAGGAGCTTAGAGTAGATATTTTTGTGATAAATCAAAAAGTTAAATCAAATGTTGTGCCCATTAAGAAGATATTAGGAAGCTTGAGCAGTTTTTTGGTCAGATTTTGACTGTAATAAATTATAATCAACAAGGTAAGCTTCTAAGTAATACCATCCAAAATTTAAAATATAATAGTCATTTCTTGGCGGCTAATACTATGAGTGGTAAGATAATTATTGATCCACATATGCCAGGGTTATTATGAATGATATGGAGTTAGTAATTATCGGTGATGAGAAAGTATCCAAATCCTATAATCTAGAATATATAAAAATCCTCTAATTATAGAAAATGATGCTAAGGTTAAAAAGAGGAAGGAAAATGAGGTCCCATAAGTATTCTCTTATTCCATAACCTCCTCCTCCTTTCTCACAAAGAATGAAGAATAAAGCTTAAGAGGAAAAGTATTAAAAGTTTATCTAAATCTTATATAATTATCGATAAGCGTCTCTCAAGTTTAGGTACTTGAGAAAATTCTAGGTTATGAAAAGTTCATGAAATATTTGGTGATGAAGATGAGGATAGTGAGTTTTGAGTCCATTGATAACGTGCACTATTATAGTGCAATAGCTTTCCAATCTCTAGTTGAGAATAAGGAAGATCATAGAGCTTTTATGATTTTATGTACCATCAGGTCTTTCAACTTTGCCAAAGCTTTATATAATTTTAGTGCTAGAATTAATCTGATGTCGTTAGTAGTTTATATACAGTTTGGGAATAGGTCATCCAAATTGACTTCGATGAGACTTCTTATGGGATGGGACTATGAAGAAGCATCTGGGGATCTTATGTTATGTTTTAGTGAGAGTTGCTTCCTTTATTTTTCAAATTGATTTCTTTATCCTTCACTATGATATTGATTTTGAGATTTCCATTATATTGAAGAGATTATGCTTTTCGATTGGGCGAGTTTTGGTTCATTTAGAGATTGGAAGATAAAGTTTTGTAAAATCATAAGGAAGGGACATTTAATGTATGTCAATACAAAAAGAAGTTAAAGTATATGCATGCGATCATTGTCATCGATATAGTGAGGATGCATTGGTAGCTCTTATTGAGGAGAGGCTTTTATTAAAGCACTTGAAACAGTTATTATAAATTTTGAGGGTGATATCATTAGATCTTAATTTGAAGAAATTAGTTACCCTACCGGTTATGCCTTTTATTGAGGAGCCTCCTATTTTGGATCTCAAAGCCCTTCTATCCCATCTTTGTTATGCATTTTTGAGAGCCAACAACACGCTGCTTGTAATTATTACAGTTGATTTGGTTGAGTGGCATGTTGAATCTCTAGTATCTCTTTTGTAAAAGTTCAAGAGGACCATTGGATGGTCCATTAATGACATCATTTGGATTTTTCTCAAAATTTACAGACGCAAAATCCAACTCAAGACAGGTTGTGTTCCTATGATTGAGCATCAACGAAGACATAATTCACCTATTCAAGAGGTAGTTAAGAAGGATATCATCTAATGGTTTAATGTTGGTATTGTTTACCCTATTCCCAAAAATAATTGGGTGAGCCTTGCTTAATATATGCTGAAAAGAGATGGAATCACTGTGGTTCCAAATGAGAAGAATGAGATTATTTCTATAAGGCCCGTCATTGTATAGATAGTAATGATGGACTTTAAAATCTAGACGTATGGACTGAAAAGGATCAACTTGTAAAGACTTTCATGGATCATACATTAGACTGTCTTGCTGGTAGATGATAGTATTGCTTTCTTGATGGTTACTTGGGTTACAATTAGATTTCAATTACTCTTCAAACCAAGATAAAACCACCTTCACTTATCCACATGGGACTTTTGCATTCAAGAGATTGCGTTTTGATTTATGTAATGCAATAGTGACCTTTTAGCATTGCATGATGTCCATATTTTTAGACATGGTGGAAGACATTATTAAGGTATTTATGGAAGACTTCTTAGTTGTTAGTGATTTATTCAAAGATTTGTTGGCCTTTCTAACTAGTGTTTTGAGGAGATGTGAAGATTGTAATTTGGTGCTGAATTGGAAAAAGTGCCTCTTTATGTCAAAGAAGGAACAGTGCTTGGTCATAAGATTTAAATGAAAGGGATCGAGGTCAACAACGCAAAAATTAAGGTGATTGAAAAATTGCCTCTACCAATTTTATGAAAGGTATTTGTAGCTTTTGTGGGCATGATAGGTTTTATTGTAGACTCATCAGGGACTTCTCTAAAATTATACATCCATTGTGTAAATTGTTGGAGAATAAAGTGAAGTTCATTTCTGATGATGTGTGTCTTAAAGTATTTGAGTGTCTGGTAGAGAAGTTGATTTTAACCCCTATTATTGTGTCACCTGATTGGTCTATGCCAAAGGTTATGTATGACAGTAGTGGTGTGGCGCTAGGAACAATCCTAGGCCGAAGGAGACAACTGATTCTACATCAAATTTATTATGCTAGCAAAGTACTTAATCCTACTCAAAAAATTATAACATGATTGTACAAGATTTTTTATTGTGGTGTTTGCTTTTGAGAAATTTTGATCACATCTGCTTTGATCAAAAGTAATTATGCATATTGATCATGCAACTCTTCGGTACCATATGGCTAAAAAGGATGCAAAGCCAAGGTTGATTTGTTTGGTACTTCTGTTACAGGAATTTGACTTTGAGGTCAAGGTTCAAAAGAAAATAAAAATCACATAGATGGTCACTTATCACGGCTTGAAGAAGAGCCAATGCTTAAATTAAAGGACGAGTATGAGATAGATGATACTTTTCTATACGAACAAGTATTAGCTTGCAACGCCCCGATTTTTTGAACCAAAATGCTACACGATTCTCATGACCCCGAAGGACCCCAAGCTAACCCATGACTGATATCTGTACTAGTAAACTGCATAATATCTCATAAAATATACAGAAACATGAACTGTAAGACCATAAGGTTCAATACTAATACATATTTGAAAAATATGGTATATCAATACCAAAAATGAACATAAATATTGAAGTCTGAACATCAAATGACATCTAGTCCGAAAGCCTCTAACTGAATTGAATAAGGAGTTAATGGGACATGTTCCAAACTAACTCCAACTACTGAAATAAAGTGAAAACTAAAATGAAATGAAATCATCATGTCCTCGAAGGATGAGGACTCACGTCTAACTCTGACTGCTGATCTTGGAATCTACTGCTGATTTGGAGCTCATGCCTCTGAACTTATGGTATAACATAAGAGAAAGCACCATAGAGCAAATGCATCAGTATGTCTGAATGTACTAAGTGTATGAGTGAGGTAGTCTAAATGCAAAGGGTTATATGCATGGACAATACTGACTAATATAAACGTGAGAGTACATACATGCATACGTAACTGTAACTGAACTCGTGGAGATACAGACTACTGAGTCTGAATACTGACAACATGAGTGTATTGATAATGAGATTCTGAAAGACTGAGTTTACTGATATTGATATGTAAATCACTAATAAGTGATGGATTTGATACTGTATTACTGATATACTAAGAGACTGATATTTCATTACTGATAAATGAATGATTGTGTCTGACAGTTCAAATTATAAGAACTGGTAGGATTAACTGTATCTGACAGTCCTTAAGCTATGTACTGATAGTATGAGTTCTGATAACTGTTGTGATTGATAGCATAAGTGACTATATCTCACAGTCCATAAATGTAAAGGAAACTATCTGAGTTCCGTTCTATTTCTGAGTTGACTGTATTTGACAGCCCTGATATATTGAAATCTGAAGAGCTATCTAAGTTCTTTACTGAGACTAGGTAGCTATAGCTGACAGTCCTGAAATCTATAACTAAAACTGTGGGAAGTAGTTATCCAACCAACATGCCCCAAATATGCTATAATAGCTAAGTTGGGGTCCAATCTCTACCCCAACTGGAGGGGTATCAATACCGTGCCACTCGTAAGGACAGTTGTGAGAACCCTATACTAGTAGGTACTCAATGAGAACGGTGGGAACCCTAAACTGACGGGTTAAGCCACCTCATCAATCCTAATCTGACAGGTTAAGATGTCTCAATCTACGCTGGCTACGTAGTTTTGGAACACAAGGATGACTACTAAGAATCACACCCTAAACTGTCGGGTGAGTTCCCATCCTTGGTTTCACTCGGTGCTAACTTCTACTCCCATCTGAAGGACACTGAACTGAATAACTAAGATGAAATGAATAACTAAACTAAACTGATTAGCTGAACTGATACTGATTAACTGGACTGATACTAGTGGTATTGTTTAGCAGACCTAAACTAAGTTTACTGGATTTCAATGACTGACGGAATGTACTGAGTTCTGAGGACTGGTTGAGATTACTAAAGTTACTGAGATTGACTATGAATACTGAGGTTGCTGAGGTTACTGACCACTGAGATTACTGAGATTACTGAGATTTCTGAGTTTTCCTGAGTCACATGACTGACTGAATTCTATAGATCATGCCTTGACTGAGAGTATCTTGAAAACATGACATGGCTCTAGGCACACAACTATATTTTTCGGGTACAAGTACCCTTAGTACTCGATGGAATAAAACTGATACAACTTGAATTTCTTGAGTACACGACCATCAATAAAAATCCATAATACATGAGTGGGGGATTTCATGAAGTACATGGTCATCATAATATCTATCATGGATAGGAATGCTTATAATCAAGTCATAAATCTCATATTCTAATATCATGGGCATTCCGACAACATATACTATTCATAGCAATCGCATGGAAACCATTCAAGCGTAAGGGAACGGCAACATGTAACATTTAGTTCATATTGTAATAATTTGGGGATATTATACTTCATGTATTTATTCAACATCTCAGACATGGTAGGGAAAGCATGGATATATTTTGTGTACATAATTTATATCTCCATTATCATACATGCTTTATACCACAACAATAACAATACATAATTTGCATGGAAATTCATATTGGAGTGTATGACTAACATGAACTTGTTATTTAGATATCATGAAATCATGTAAATATGAAGTTATAACATACTAGGCATTTTATCGAGAACCTTGCATGCATTCTTTAAGGCATAGGTGGATTTCATACTTGCATTCTATCAATCCATCTAAAGATCATGTTTTTCAACTAACAATATAACTTTCATGAGATATACAGTCACGATACTATTATATAGCAAAACAAACAAGCATCAACATGGGTATATCATATCACCACAATCAACCAAGCTTTTGTATTTTAAAGATTGATTCTTTAACTCCACGAATGAAAGAAATCTGTGGATGAACACTATGCATACCTCGGAAGGGAGATTCTTGATGATTGACGGAGGAATTTCCTTAAAATTGAATCTTCAAGCTTAATTATGCAACCCTAGTTGTTTTTCTCTTTTAGTGATCTTGGATGATGAGCTTTGAGATGTTAATAGGGTTGTAATGTGTTTAGAAGCTATATATCTCATAGGGTTAAGTTGAGGGACATGTAAGAAGTGTTAAAAGACTTAATTACCCTTAAAATAACTCAAAACGGAGTGTTTTTGGCACCTGGAATTGACATAGGTGGCGGCCAAATGATTGCCTAAGCTAGGTACGGTGGCACCTAACCAATCGACTATGCTTGGGTTGGGCGGCGCCTAACCAATTACCTATCCTTACTGTCTATCACAAAAAAGGGTATAACTTTTCGCTCGGGTATTCGATTAAGGTGAAATTGGTATCGTTAAAAAGCTAATTTGATTCTATAAAATTTGGTGGATCTAAATCAGCCAAAATACCACATTAACATTGAGTTATACTCGTTCAAATATGACCCTTGCAAAATTGAACACTAAAACTTGATGTATTCAAAAACTCTTAGCTTGTACTACCTTAAGTGACTCATATGAACATGCTTAATGTATCATAAGCTATCTTATCACTAGGATACTCATTGTAAGTCATGCACTAAAATTCTACTCATAGGGTAGGAGGTTTCATACGTAGGAAAAAAGGTTCATCTCCTAGCTTAGAAATATATGGGGTATTATAATATCTCCCCCTTGGGAACATTCGTCCTCGAATGGAAATTAAATGAAGTGGGAGAGATGATAAGATGAAGTACGTACAAGACATACACTACTGAAACATGGTTTCATGACTGGCATGACTGAAAGTTGAGCACAACATATTGAACATGCATATTTGATGCATGGGAAGGTGATTCATGAATATAAGATTGAGGATTCTAATAAAGAAAGTTTTCTCAAAATGAGAATGCATATCTGATGCACAACTGAAAGGCTGAATCCATGCATATTTGATCCATGATTATATGACTGACATAATACGTGAATGCATGACTGAAAGTACTAATGAGCTGATCACACATATCTAATGCATGAATTCATAACTAAACCTACTCATGAACATGCAATGGTAAAGGTATCAAGTTTGAACTAAAAAATGATCATGGAACTGAATACCAAGTTTGGTACTGAAATATGAACGAGTAAGTTTAAGGAAAACTGTTAACTTGAACTGATAATACCGATAAGTTTGAGATTAATTACTCCATATTCATGATTGAAAATATGAGAATATAACTAAGTCTGGGACATGGTAGGTATATTGAATATCATGATCTAAACTGAATCTTGAAAACATGGCATACGACTGAAGTTGGAGTTTAAGGGTTAACTTATGAGCACCCCTTCTCCAAACTGGATTCGTCAAAAGAAAATAGAGCAGCATGTTTATGTCATGAAATTTTGGGGGTATGATATGTCTCTCCCTTGGGACACTATGTCCCTCAAAGAATACTGACTTGGATGAGCTACTGAGGGAAATTAAGGCGACGTTCAAAACACCTAGGAACTGAGTCATGACTGAATAACTAGGATCTGAAGCTGAGACATGATACATGAACTGAGTTGAACACGAGTGCATAAATATACTAACTTATCTGATTAACTGAATAAGTGATAGCTGAATACTGGATCTGCAAAGCTAAACTGTACTTAGTCTAAATAGCTGGGCTGAGATTTTTGAGTTTTATGCATAGGAGATAAGGACTAAGTGAGTAGAATGAGGTATTTGAGCATGGATTCATAAAGTCTGTATTATTTACAAATGCGAAACCAAAAGTACGACATGGCTCTGAGATATTCTATAAATTGGGGTACTGAAACACTGATAACTGAGTACTGACAACCTGAATGCTATAGTAAAGCATGTCTGGAACTGAACTGAGTTTTAAATATGGTTACTGAACTTAAAATGACATTATAAGTAAGCCTATAGCTAGTACAGAAGTACTGAATTCAAGGATTGAACACTGATCACTGAGTGCTGGATACTGAAACTATAATTGCGTTGGCAACTGAGTTTTTGATGGCTACATACTGAGGACTGACATAAGTCAATGATCTAAATGTACACTTACACTTTGTACTTTCCCAACTTCTAAATACAACCCCTTTCTAGACGTTTAATTGCACATTTATCATGATATTCAAGCCTATTTTCACAACTACACCCTCGTGCAAAGTAAGCATGTAACAATCTTCTCTTATCTAAACAACTGCTCATCACTACACTGTTCCATAAGTAGAGCTAACTGGAGGAGTAAATCAAGAGGACCTGAAACATGAATAGATACAAACTAAACTTGACAAATAACTAAAACTTGAGGAATAAAATATCAATAGTTTGGATTTACCAATAAGGTTTGAACTGAGAATATACATGACATAGTCTAAATATATCTGATCTGTAGGGGCATAGCATGAGCCATGGAAGCTAAGTATACTGGAAAGAATGATATGCGAACTTGATTCATGAGATGCATGACCTAAGTCTAGAGTTTTCTATACTCGTGGGACATGATTTGAATATTGAGGGTGCTAGAACTGAACCCCTTATACTGGGAACTGAAGGCGCACATAATCCCATGGAAAGTGTGTGAATGTAGATTGTTATCATGGAACATGAATCGTACTATGGAGTAAAAGGGACTCCTTATGCTGGAAATTGAATTCATACATGATTATTGTTCGTGACCATAGAGTTGGTATGCCATGCCTGAGTTGGTTTTGTGATAGCTGAAGTGAAAAACTCTGCACTGAGATGAGAATGGGTCTGGAATTGTCTTTCTTTACTACTTTCTATACATACTGGCTCTACTACTAAAATCTGAGGGCCTGGCTTAGGTACTTGATCTGTCTTAATAAACACATCATCTGATTCTGTTTCCTCATATACTGCTAATATCACATTCACACCTTCATGCTTAATTTTGAGTCAATAAACTTAAGTGTTTAGCTCGTACTGTTCAAACCTACTGATCTAATCCCCATGAATACATAATCTGATCAAATAGAATAATACTATTCCAACTCTACTACTGCTAAACTTCTGGGTTCAAGAATGAGTTCTCATAATCATGAATAAAATTTGTATGACATTGGAACAATAATGAACTGATGGTATACTGTTTGAGTCTGTTGCTAATCTCATAACTAACCGTAGGGACTGTCTGAGAAAGCCCTGTCTTTAGGACTTTGAACTTCACTGTTTATATTACCTTGAAAGTAAGGTAAAGTGAACATGAGGGGGGCATGATATGAATCTACATAGTTTCCTTAAAGAAACTTGATATAGCACGATCTTGAGACATGAAAGAAGGTAAATTGTTCCTAAAACATCTCATAGCCTCTTGTACATAAGTGTGGTGCACAACATGCCCATGTACTAGACTCTACTTGATGCAGCTTTCAGACTTCCTAGGACACTGTTGAACCTTAGGCTCTGATACCAAGTTTGTAACTCCCCGATTTTCTAAATCGAAGCACTACACGGTGCTCATGACCCCAAAGGACCCCAAGCTAACCCATGACTGATATCTGCACCTGTAAACTGCATAATATCTCATAAAATATGCAAAAACATAAACTGTAAGGCCATAAGGTTCAATACTAATACATATTTGAAAAATATGGTATATTAATACCAAAAAGGAACATAAATACAGAAGTCTGAACATCTAATCTGACATCTAGTCCAAAATCCTCTAACTGAACTGAATAAGGAGTTGATGGGACATGTCCCAAACTAACTCCAACTACAAAAATAAAGTGAAAACTGAAATAGAAATGAAATCATCATGTCCTCGAAGGATGAGAACTCACGTATAACTCTGACTGTTGATCCTTGAATCTACTGCTAATTTGGAGCTCATGCCTCTGAACCTATGGTGTAACATAAGAGAAAGCACCATAGAGCAAATACGTCAGTACGTCTAAATGTACTGAGTATACGAGTGAGGTAGACTAAATGCAAAGGGTTATATATATGGACAATACTGACTAATATGAAAGTGAGAGTACATACATGCATACGTAATTGTAACTGAACTCGTAGAGATACATACTACTGAGTCTGAATACTGATAAGTGATGGATCTAATACTGTATTACTGATATACTAAGAGACTAATATTTTATTTCTGATAAATGAATGATTATTTCTAACAGTTCGAATTATGAAGAACTGGTCTGATTGACTGTATCTGACAGTCCTGAAGCTGAGTACTGATAGCATGAGTTCTGATAACTATTTTGATAGATAGCATAAGTGACTATATCTCACAGTCCATAAATATGAAGGAAACTATCTGAGTTCCATTCTATTTCTTAGTTGACTGTATCTGGCAGCCCTGATATACCAAAATCTGAAGAGCTATCTAAGTTCTTTACTGATACTGGGTAGCTATAGCTGACAGTCCTAAATTCTATAACTAAAAATGCGGAAAGTATTTATCTAACTGACATGCCCCAAATACGCGATAATAGCTAAGTTGGGGTCCAATCTCTGCCCCGACTAGAGGGGTGTCAATACCACACCACTATTAAAGACAACTGTGAGAACCCTATACTGGAAGGTACTCAATGAGAACGGTGGGACCCTTAAACTGATGGGTTAAGTCACCTCATCAACCCTAATATAATGGGTTAAGATGTCTCAACCTACGCTGGCTACGTAGTTCTGGAACACAAGGATGACAACTAAGAATCACACCCTGAACTGCTGGGTGAGTTTCCATCCTTGGTTTCACTCGGTGCTAACTTCTACTCCCATCTGAAGGACACTAAACTGAATAACTAAGATGAAATGAATAACTGAACTAAACTGATTAGCTGAACTGATACTGATTAACTAGACTGATACTAGTGGTATTTCTTAGCAGAGCTGAACTAAGTTTACTTGATTCAAATGATTGACAAAATATACTGAGTTCTGAGGACTGGTTCAGAGTACAGAAGTTACTGAGATTGACTATGAATACTGAGGTTGCTGAGGTTACTGACCACTGAGATTACTGAGATTATTAGACTACTGAGATTACTGAGATTTCAAAGTTTTCCTGTGTCACATGACTGACTGAATTCTATAGATAATGCCTTGACTGAGAGTATCGTGAAAACATGACATGGCTCTAGGTACAAATCTATATTTTCTGGGTACAAGTACCCCCAAGACTCGATGGAAGAAAACTGACACAACTTGAATTTCTTGAGTACACGACCATCAATAAAAATTCATAATACATGAGTGGGGGATTTCATGAAGTACATGGTCATCATAATATCTATCATGAAAAGGAATGCTTATAATCAAGTCATAAATCTCATATTCTAATATCATGGGCATTCCGATAACATATACTATTCATAGCAATCGCATGGAAACCATTCAAGCGTAAGGGAAAGGCAACATGTAATGTTTAGTTCATATTGTAATGATTTGGGGATATTATACTTCATGTATTTATTCAACATCTCAAACATGGTAGGGAAAGCATGTATATAATTTGTGTACATAATTTATATCTCCATTATCATACATGCTTTATACCACAACAATAACAACACATAATTTGCATTGAAATTCATATTGGAGTGTATGACTAACATGAACTTGTTATTTAGATATCATGAAATCATGTAAATATGAAGTTCAAACATACTAGGCATTTTATCTAACACCTTGCACGCATTCTTTAAGGCATAGGTGGATTTCATACTTGCATTCTATCAATCCATCTAAAGATCATGTTTTTCAACTAACAACATAACTTTCATGAGATATACAGTCACAATACTATTATATAGCAAAACAAACAAGCATCAACATGGGTATGATCATATCACCACAATCAACCAAGCTTTTCTATTTTAAAGATTGATTCTTTAACTCCACGAATGAAAGAAATCTGTGGATGAACACTACGCATACCTTGGAAGAGAGGTTCTTGATGATTGACGAAGGAATTCCCCTGAAATTGGATATTCAAGCTTAATTATGCAACCCTAGTTGTTTTTCTCTTTTAGTGATCTTGGATGATGAGATTTGAGATGTTAATAGGGTTGTAATGTGTTTAGAAGCTATATATTTCGTAGGGTTAAGTTGAGGGACGTGTAAGGAGTGTTAAAAAACTTAATTACCCTTAAAATAATTCAAAACGAAGTGTTTTCAGCACCTGAAACTGACTTAGGCAGCACCCAAGTGATTGCCTAAGCTAGGTTGGGCGGCGCCTAACCAATCGCCTATGTTTGGGTTGGGCGGCGCCTAACCAATTGCCTATCCTTACTGTCTCTCACAAAAAAGGGCATAACTTTTCACTCAGGTATTGGATTAAGGCAAAATTGGTATCGTTAGAAAGCTAATTTGATTCTATAAAATTTGGTGGATCTAAATCAGCCAAAATACCACATTAACATTGAGTTATACTCATTCAAAGATGACCCTTGCAAAATTGAACACTAAAACTTGATGTATTCAAAAACTCTTAGCTTGTACTACCTTAAGTGACTCATATGAACATGCTTAATGTATCATAAGCTATCTTATCGCTAGGATACTCATTGTAAGTCATGCACTAAAATGCTAATCACATGATAGGAGGTTTCATACATAGGAAAAAAGGTCCGTCTCCTAGCTTAGAAACATACGGGGTATTACATAGCTGTATTTCATGACTTGATTCCTTGGTTATCAGAAAAGGAAGTTTATGCATGTTGTACAATAAATTTTTTGGGATAAGTCATACTTGTTCCAAATTTGTGCAGATAAACTGATTCATAATTTTATTCATGTGATGGAGATAATGAGTATTCTAGAGGCATATCATTATTCACTAGTTGGGGGTCATCATAGTAGTGCGCGGACTACTGATAAGATCTTACAATGTGTATACTATAAGCCCACTATTCATAGAGATGTGCATTACTATGAAAGGGATTGTGATCAATGTCAAAGACAAAAAAGCATCTCAAGAAGACAAGTACTCCGAATGACCGCAATATTAGAGATTGAGCTATTCGACGTATTGGGCATTGATTTCATGGGACTCTTTATGAGCTTATATAGTATGAATTATATTTTCTTATGGTTAATTATGTTTTAAAGTGGGTGGAAGCAGTTGTGCTGCCAAACAATAAAGGGAAGTGTGTGGCCACATCCTTAAGGAAGAACATATTTTCTAGATTTGGCACACCAATCAATCATCTATTTAGAACCCTGCTTGAGAAATATTGTGTGAAACATAGGATGGAAATACCGTACCCTACCATTTTCAGATAAATAGGGAGTTGAGGTCTTCAATAATGAGATAAAGTCCATTTTTGTAATGCCCCAAGATCCCATCCTGAGATGTCACACGGTGCTTATGACGCGAAGGACCATAAGCTAACCCTTTTACTGATATCTTTACCTGTGCACTGTATAATATCTGAAATAAATAACTAGCCATAAGGTTCAACACATCTATGAATACACAAAACTGAAAACTGAATACTAATACATCCGTTTGAAAAAACCTCTAAACTATCTGAACTGTGGAGTTGATGGGATATGTCCCCAACTAACTCCGTCAACTGAAAGTAAACAAAATCTGATGTAATAATAGTAAACTGAGATTCGTCCTCAAAAGAAGAGGACTTACAGCTATGGCTACTCCTGCTGGCTGGGACTAAACTACTGAGAAAACTCTGGATCCTGTGCCTCTGAACCTATGGTGGCAAATAGAACACCATAGCACAAATGCGTCAGCACATGAATGTACCGAGTATGTAGACGAGGTAGGTTAAATGCAAAGGCTCATGCATGCATAATTTCTAAACTGAATAATCATGAAAATGCCGCATGATAACACATACACATACATGAATGCATAGACCATAGTCTCAATCATCACAACTCTAGAGAATGAAACTCGAATATTGCCTTACTACAGACTGAACTCACTACTGACACTGAGATACTGAGGCACTGACTTATCTAATACTGATGACTAAGAAACTAGATGTACTTATATCAATGACTGAATTCTGAGCTTACTGCTCTCGACTGATAAGATTAAAGATCAACCTCTCTAACGGATGATTAAGAAAGTTATTATTAATGGTAAGGAAATGATCATATCTGAATCTAACAAGAATACTCAATAGAATCTAACACTATGATCGACCCTGTCTGGCGGCATATCTCTAAATATAATATCAAGTAACTGTATATGAGACCAAGCATATCTGACGGATAGTCCATGAATCAATGAAACTATCTGAGTTCCTCATAGAGATAGATGATTGTATATGATAGTCCTAATTTCTGAAGATTGATACTGAGACTGAGACTGAATCTAAAACTGAAACTAGAACTGTGGGAAATAGTTACTTAACCGACATGCCCCAACCTACCATAGGTGGGGTCCAACCTGTAACCTCAGCTGGAAGGGTGTCAATACCGTGCCATAGGTAAAGACCTCTCTCTGGTCCATCCTCTCTGATGGATGACCCTCAATAGAAAGTCTACCTAAGCCAATATCATAGTCAAATAGTCTCTCTTTGGAGGTGACAATCTTTACTGATGGAGACTCTTTCATTCTTCATTGGCTACACAGTTCTGGAGGTCAGGGATTGCTACTAACGACTCCATCCTCTCTCTCGCTTAACGGGAGGATCCCCCATCTCTTTTCTCGCTCGGTGCTAGTTTCTACTCCCAACTGAAAGACTCTAGACTGAATTCTAACACTGATCATATTTCTCAAAAGATCTGACTGAGCTACGCTAAGATTACTTAGTTTCGTATCTGACGGAAATGGTATTGAATCACGGTATCTAACTGATGATACAGAGCTTGAATAGATTATTCGGTCACTAACAAGATTAGAATTGAACACTTGCATACTGTTAGATCTGAGTTGAGTACAGAGTTGAGGCTAGATTACTAGCGATACTGATATTACAGAGATTATTAAGATTACTGAGATTTTTAAGCTTTCTTACATTTTGCAATTTTCTGAGGATACAGAGTTCAGTAGCTCACTGAGTTTTAAGAATTATGGCTCAACTGTAATTATCATGAAACTGACACGGGCTCTAGACAATAACTATATTGTTGGGTATAAATACCCCCAGGACTCAATAACATAAAAGTAAAGCATAACCATTATCACCGCAATCATTCATTCATCATTGCAATCATTAAAGCATTTCCTTAAGTAATTAGGAATCATATCATATGTTCATCCTCATAATCACTAAGACATCACTTCAAGCATTTGGGGATCACAAACATCTATTCATCATCACAATCACCAAGACATCACTTCAATCATTTAGGGATCACAAACATCTATTCATCATCATAATCACCAAGGGGTCACTTTAAGTATTTCAGAATCATAAACATATAATAGCATAGGGGAAATATGCTACTAAACCATACTCTATTCAACAAGGTCTTACATCAAATATTTTGCACGTATATTAGTCTTGGCATGTATTGGATAGCATATGATTTGGGAAAAACTTCATATTATCATGTCACAACTTGCTCGTCAAGCACTTGGCACGTATTAAAGGCTTATCATGTACCAAAGAGCACGAAATTGGGAAATTTATTACTATCATGTCTCAACTTGTTCACTATGGCCTTTCAACAAACACAAGGCATGCACGGGTTCACACTTATTTGGGAATTTTCTACAATCATGAAATAATTTATTCACTTGGGCATTTTATCAAATACTAGGCATGCATAGACTTGCTCATACTTTGGGGTTTCCAAATCAACATACTATAGTGACCCTTATGCTTCACCTAAGCTTTTTATCAAACTTATGGGGAACATGCTTTGCTTATTCAACTATTTCTACACCCAAATGACATGGACACATCACATAGGAAACCACTTCAAGAGGGCTCATCATAAACATCATATAAATTCCACATACTAGGGTCAAAGCTCATAAATCTTGTAAATAATCATGAATCAAAACACAACAGCTGGAACATCAATTTCAAATCACATGAATCATTAACAACTCATAAACGTAAAATCTTTGAGTTTTAGAAAAGGGTACTTGAGCTTCTTAGATGAAAGGGACCCAAGAATTGACATCTACATACCTGGCGAAACTCTTTTTGAAAGCCTTTGAAGAGATTTTCTTGATTTCCCTTGACTCTCTTGATTTTTGTTGAAGAAGAAGAGAGGATTTAATTTTTTTTTTGGAAACCCTAGTTTTTGGAGTGGAAGAGACAAATGAGGCTGAGGTCCTTTGGCCAGGTATCTATAGAGGCTGGGGAAAAGTGGAAAAGACCGAAAAGCCCTTGGAATTAAACTGAAAAAAAAACTCCAATTTTATATGCTGGCGCGATGCGCCATAATCGTTCCAGCTCACTGGAATTTAGACAACTGGGAAACTGCACGACGGCGATGTGGTGGAAATCGCATTGCCCCCTTGGTTGCGAACTGAAACTATACCGCAACGCGGTGGAATTGTCGAGTTTCACTGGAATTTGACAAATTCTAAAATTAAGCCTTGGCGCGATGCGCTATAATCGTGGAGGCTTACTGGATTTTGACAATTTCTATTTTGGCTGGCTCCGCGATGTACTAAAGTGCTAGGTGGCACACTGTCACACTAAAATGGCTCTAACTCTTCACCAGGGTATCGAATTTGAGTGAATTTGGTATTGATGGAAAGATTATTCAATGCTCTACATGACAAAGAGCTGAAATTAGGGAAATTCCACACAATCCAAAGTATTTCATACTTGGGGAGATATTTTTGAAACTTTTAGACTTGTATTTTCGCTTTACTGAATACGCTCTAAGGCTTAGGCTGGAAGAGGATTTTGTAGGGCATTACAATTTTAGCAAAGATCATGAATACTTTTAGAATAGACTAGGCAAGGAAATTGGATAATACACTATAGGAAACCAGATAGTATTCAAGACCCCTATTAGTGTTTCTTCGTATCAACATATGTATCACAAAGCTTACCACTTGCCTATTGAACTTGAACATAAACAATTATAGGCATTGAAAAGGTTAATTATGGAGTAGAATGATAAGAAAAGTTGAGGCGAGAGCAGGTGAATGAGATGGATAATTTTTTTCTTAGGGAATATGAAAGTTCAACTTTGTACAAAGAGAAATAATGTTTTACCAGAACTAGAGATAGAAAAGAGAGAGTTCATTGCCGGTGATATGATCTATTGTTCAAGTTCTAACTTTACTTGTTTCTTATAAAATTGTAGTCAAAATAGAGGGGGTCATATCGAGTGGTGACTATATTTACATATGGTTCAATTGAGATTGAAAATAGTTAGGGCCTAAAGTTTAAAGTAAATATCCAAAAGGTGAAGCACTATATTAGTGATGTTGAAAAGGTCAAGGTAATCTTTGATGTAGATCTTCAAAGTGCTTGAGTAATAAAACATACCAAATTCATGTCGCAATGTTAAATTTGGCACTTCATGGGAGGCAACCCTTGGGTTAGTTGGTGAAGTCTTGTAACAAAACTAGCCAAGTCGTGGCGAGACCTTAAATCAAGAGCTTCTTGGGAGAAAACCCAAAGATCTTTTACTAGTTTTACTGTTATTTTTGATATAAGGTAACGTGTTAAGTGTGCAAAAACAATATAGAAAAGAACTTATGACCTAGAAAAAATAATAACCATGAAATCATTGAAAAATCATTGGAAGTTCCAATTATTGTGGTTTCTATCATTTGTAGGAAAGTCTAGATAATTAATTTTCAAAAGATGGCCAAACGATCGATCACCAATGATCTTTCCAAGATAAAATAATCGTGGGATCCATTATCGGACTAAACTCCTACAAATCAACTTTTAGCTATTGGAACTAACGAGTTTAAGGAGCGGTTGTTACAATATACAATGATCATACTTAAGTTTCATTGGTTCTTAGGTAATTTTTCTTTTAGTTCTAGGAACGAGGACATATAATGACCATTGTATGAACCTTCAATTCTAAGGATGAGTCGTCCATAGGGTTTTTAATTCTTATTTTAAATAAACCCAAGTCAACTCAGCTCGTTAATTTAATCTCTATTCATATACAAAAGACCCAATTTACACCCACTCTTATTCTAACTTATATTTGAATCATAATGTACAATCAAAGAGAAAAACACCCAATTATACCTTAAATTATGTGTGTTTTCACTTGCTCTTATATGCTTACAACCTAAATATCTTAAATACCTTATAATTAAAGATTCTTTCACTCACTATTAAGTAAGCTCTTTTCTAATACATAATTGTTGATTGGGTATGAGTTTAAAGAGATCAAAGTTCATAAGTATCTTGTTGAGTGCCAATTTAATGCTAAAATAAGTTTGGAGGGAGTTAAGTACCTAAAGCTAGTTGTATAATGTACATTGTGAAGTTGTTGTTTGAAAAGGTAAGGGGGGGTCTTAGTACCCCTTGGGTGTTAAAGAAGGGTTCCCATGTTGAAGTTACAATGATCAAATATCAGTGCAAGCTGAATGACATGACCAACAATCATTGTATCTATGAATAACTGTTGCTTAGATCATTCTGGGTGCCAAATTGTAAGGTTGCAAGGAATCTACTAGATTATAGCTTCCAATGATAATTATATCAAAGAAAAATCATTGGTAGATTTTATCTGATTGGAATGCTCTCAGGTCATTTGAGAAGGACTTCCAACGATTGAAAAAACAATTGTCCTTCCTACAATGATCGTCCAATAAGTCATATGTACAAAGTACTGAGTACTTGTGTCTATTTTCATACCGATACTATGGCACCTAAAGTGATCTAAAAGAAGTAAGAGGAGTCACTCCTCAAAGAAATAAACAAAAAGTTGGCACCAAAAGACATGTCTTCAGCCTCGAATACAAAATCAAATGAATATAGTGGTTCAAAGGTTGAATACTCCATAACCACTGTTGATGAACAACCAGAGGCTCGGACTACTAGATCTAAACCTATCTAGGCCAAGGCCACCCCTTTCACAATATTAGTGCTCGTGGGAACTTTGATTAACCCTCCTCAGTCTGAAGAGCCAACCAGAGGTACACCAGAGGCAGAAAATCCTAGTGATAAAATGAGTTTATCTGAGGATGGTAAGTCATTAGAAGGTTCCAATAGTACTAATTCAGATTCCTCCACAAGAGTTGTTATTAGGAATCCTAAAAGGGCAGTAGAACTGAGGTAATGGTTTGTTCCAAAGTCCCTTAACTACTATAATAATGAGGCATCCCTAAAAACAAAGGGAATATAAGGAGAACTATCCATGATGAACCCAATATGCTACCTGGGATAATTCAAAGGGTGTCAAAACTAAATTAAGTATTCTAGAAATACAAGTTGGGGTACATGACAAGACCAAAGGGAAACAATAGGGATGAATTGGTGGATGAATTCTATGCCAACTATGCACCGATACTTAAGAACCTAAGATCTACAAGGAAGGAGAAATATATGAGAAAGAAACAGCGATTGGATACTTTAATTGTGAGAGGTATGAAGATTGATATCTCTAAAAAGACCATTTCTAAGGTTTTGTTTGGTGATGTGTTTGAGATGCTAAGACTTTGGAATTAATCTAGCACATATCGAACCTAAAAAATATTAAAATATTAAGTACAGATGATAAGCTACTTCATTACAAATGGTTCACAAACTATGTTACCGAGGCTAAGGAAGTGGCAAAATGGTAAATGGTACAACTATCTATAAGCACACATTAAGCTTCATTATTACGGCTTGGTGGTCCATAGTCAGGTATTGTATTACACTAACTATAAATGATAATATGTTGAGTGATGATAAAGCAAGTTTGGTAGCAGCCTTTATACTAAAGCTAGAGTTGAATATTTAATGGATTATTGTGGAAGAGATTCAAGAGTGGGTGATGTTATCTCATACTACTTTGTAATTCCCTAGCCTAGTAACCCTATTATTCTAGAAATCAAGTGTGCTCGCTATTCCTGCTATTGATAAATTACACGATAGACCAATACCACTAATATTATGACTATATGAACTTCGTGGCTCAAGCCTGGGGTCCTTTGCTAGACGTAGCTCCATAGGCAACAAAGGAGATACTCTTGTTATATTGATTCTAACTTTAAAAGTTAGAGTTTCTTCCTCTACACAGCATCCCAAATCACCTTCAGGTGTACTCTAATCTGTGCCTATAGCCTATACATTAGTTCTCATAGACTTTCTAGAAAAGATGATGAGCCATCTTTGAGGTGAGGATAAGGAAGTTGGAGGAAGGGGTCAAACCTTATATGGAATATGAGATTAAGGATGTTGTGCAAGGTATGTAGACTCGATTTGATATATTTGAGTGTCGAATAATAGGAAAGTTGGAGAGTGTCCAGGCTCCTTCTTTGAGCTCAGTCACAATGAGCTAGCAACATTGAAAAATATAGTGAAGGATATTTTCAAGAAGCAATTCTCGATTATGCAACCTCTACCCCTGCCTATTATTGAGGATTTTAATATTGAGATACCAAACTTTTACACCAGGCCTCAAAAATAGAGGCAAGGGTAAAAAAGTGAATGTGATGGTGAATAAGATGGATCATGATATACATCTCTGTAAGAAGAGAAAGAGGAAGGATATGAAAGCAAAGAAGAAGAAAGAGAATGAGCAAACCTCTAATGTGTACATATCATATAGAAGTAAGGTCTCGGCTGATACTGATGCTATTGCTACTAGACTTGAGAGTGGAAGAGGCACTTAGATATCCCTCACAATACCATATTTAAGTGCACCGACCACCACTAGTTCCAACTTGAGCATGAGTGCCATAAAAACTGCCGAGGCCATTGGAGTTGGAGAGCTTGGAGGGGCTACATAAATGATCCTGGCTGATCAGTCCATGATAGGCATCTAGTGCACCACCACTAATATGTCTCTTCCCTAGTTTTGTATTTTTATTACTTGTGTGCATTGGGGATATTGCATAATCACTTAGTTGGGGGTGGGAGCACACCAATATTTGAGGGATTTTATTGCCATGTTTGTCATGTTTCTTTTCCCTTAGATGTGATATCTTGTTAGAACCAGCATATTTAGGAGTTTAAGTTTTATTTTGTGTTATTTGTGTAACCAAAAGATAAGTAGGAGAACTTTGCAAAGTCAGAATAAATAGCGCATGCAACTATTTTTGGTTGAATTTTTTATTGAAATGATGCCCCTCTATAAGAAAATAAAAATTATTGTTTTGGTTGTATAGTGTGTTTACGGTGAACTTTTACCATTATGGATATCATTATTGCATTAGGATTATGAACATTACAATGTATCCAAACGATGCATGAATTGAATAGGTAGTAACTATGCGTATTCCTGAGATATGTGTGTTGTGAGTTATTTACGTAGTCGGTATGTGTGTGCAATCTTGAACTTGCCTAGTTAGTATTGCCAAGGCTATAGGATACTAGGTTAGTAAAGGGTCATAGGCCATTCTTGAAGTACAATATAATCCTAAAAAGCCTACCATACGGAATATAACTTCCTTTGATCCCGAACTTTGACCCTAAATAGGCCTTTTTCTTGATCTAGTCTATTTACCTTCCCAATTTATTTACAGTGAATCTTCTTTGGCTTTAGTCCTTTCTTGGAAATTATGCACCCAATCAGATAAATCACCTAAGTTGAGGGTAGCTATTATAGGGGTGCATGAAAGAAAATTATGTATGTAGAATATGTTAGGAAAGAAAAAAGGATTCGGGTGCAGTCTTGTGTTAAAAAAGAATGAAAAGAAAAAATAATCAGGAAGAAAGAAGAGAAAAAGAGATAGAAGAGAATTGGTAAAAAAAACTACACACGAGGTATAAAAACATAAAAAAGGGAGAAAAATAAAGAGAGTATGAAAATGGAGCCAAACATAGTGTAGTGACAAGGAGGGATAAGTCACTTTATCCATATATACCATACCCATCCATAAGCCTACATTAAAAGCCAATCAAATTTCTATAGTGATCCTAATTTGGTTGTCCAAAAAATTGAGGTGGAGAGAATAAGGGCAAGCATATGTTTTTTCATGCACACGGCCTGAACTTCTTTAAGAGAGTGAGTGGTTAGACTCAGTCTCTATTCTGATATCTATTATGTATTTTGAGTGTGGGGCACTTCTTTGATGTGGGGATATAGGGGCCGCATCATGGTTGCCATTTGTTTGAATAATTTCATTGGTTTGTATGAGGTTGTCTGTTGATAATGTAATTGCATTGCTTGATCCATTACATCATGGTAAAGATTTTGTGTGCACAGATCAATTTTAGTTTTGATGATGTTGGTGGGGGTTGAAATTGTGTTTTCATTTATGTATGCTAAAGTTGATTTTTCTAATATGACTGTCGTAGGATTCTTTGATTTCTCTTGGATAAATGTAGTGTATTTTGTTGTTTTGTTTGCTATGTTTTATTCTCCTGAAGACAGGTAAATTTTCTAAGTTGAGGGTGTTGATGTGTAGTGAACTTATGGCACTTTTGACGCCTAAAGCAAAGGAAATTCTAGTTTAAAGCATGTTTTTTTGGATATAATGTGTTTTATGATATTTGCGGGTTAAATAGGTTTGAAGAAGTAAAGTGCAGGAATTGGGACTAAAAGGCATCAAACGATCCAACCAAAGACCCTAGGATCTGACAATGGTTATTCCTTGATATAATGAAATATGAAGGAGAGCAGACAAGAGATCTAACAATCATCCATTGAAACAATGAGTTTGTATTGAATATCATGGAGGAGTATCTTGCAAAGTGAAACATTAAAGGTGGATGTAACAAGAAGAAGTAACGATTGTTGGATGAAAGGATAAGTTCATCTTGAAGATCGCTTAAGCAACATCTGCAAGTGTTCAAAAATTCGTCCATCAACTAATGAGACGAAAGGACGATCATCGTATCTACTAAAGAACATCTTTTCCCTCACCCGAGGCGCCAACCCATCAAGTTCTAATGTGTTAAGGATAGGTTTGATTTTTCCTTATAAGTACTCCTTTTAGGTTTGTTGTTAGAGTTTACATTCTATTTAAAATTTTTAGACATATTATTGTTCTTTGAAGTACAAATATTGATTTTTAGGGTTTTTATTCAAAATGAGATTTATAGTTTTCATCTTCATATTTGTAAGTTCATATTAATGATTTCTTCTTAGAATTATTCTTGTTTGCTCACAATTATGAGTAGCTAAACACAAAAACTAGGGTTGTGGAAATCATGATGGATTAATGAAGTAGAGTTTAGAGTATATTGTAATTCTCAAAGGATGTTTGCACATGTATTGTTAATCTCTTTGGTTTGATTTCTCTTTAATGTTGACCAATATTAGAATTTGCATTATCCTTAGTCACGATGAAGGAAGGTGTATTAGATGATAAAATGAAATTAACAATGAGATTTGAATCTATCAACCTGTAATTAATTACTTGATTCGGTAAAAAAGATAGCAAATCTAGGATCCATGATAGTGATTAGTAGTTCAAAACTCATGCAACGATAATATGTTGTTGGGGATAGTCATCTAATAGGGGAATAAAGTTATTTAGTTGAATATTTTACATTCCAATCACTAATAAAGTTATTTAGTTGAATATTTTACATTCCAATCACTGAAAGATATCACTAGTATGAAGAACCTACGGGGTTAAGAAGTTATAGGGAACACAATACTAGTGATTTTCTCATATTGATTACGAACCAACTAAAATCAACAATCATTACTATTGAACGTTTGAATTACAAAACCCCTTTTATAAAAAATTTATGTATTATTTAGATAAATACATTGATAGAGATTTGGACCTATTCCTTGTGGAATTGACCCCAACCTAGTTAGGTTTTATATTTGATTAGTGACCGCTTTGTACTTTTACCCGACGCATAATTTGACCAACATCAGATTGCATGATATGAACCTTAGGGTTAAGTGACTAGTCATCAGATGACTCTTCCTGAACAAACATACAAGAAGTCCAAAATATGTGAAAATTCCTCTCAGTGGCAATAAGTGCTCCATACGATTTGTCACCAGTAACTACAATTTGTTGTATAGACTCGTTCTAAGCATAATTAGCCAAATTCCAACAAATGTACAAAACTTTAAATAATGTCGATGATTCACCTAATGAGTCATTGATAGGGGTATGCAAATACTGAACCGATCAATAAATCGAACGATAAAAATGATATTGGGTTATTACTGTTGTTTTATTGGGTTAATTGTTTTAAAATGGTTTTATTAATTTTTTTTATTGGGCTATTGGTTTGGTTTTGATTTTTCCTTAATGGGTTACTAGGTAAATTGATAACAACATAAAGTCCAAGCATGACGTTTCTTGTAAATTAAAATTACATCATGTAGGATTTCGACTGTAATTACGATTCAATTTATTTTCATGTTAATTGTTAATATTTTTATTTAACAAGCATTTTCTTATTGGTTAACCTAAATATCAAATCGTTAATGAATAAAAACTGATAAAGAAGAAACCAATTAAAATATCTTATTAAATTGATTATTAGGTTTAGCATATTTAAAAATCAAAAATTGATAAACTGAACCAATAATATATAAAACCGAATCAAATTGACTGATTCACACCCCTAGTCATCAGGTGACTGTATGAGTCATTGCTAGAGTTGAAGAAGACAAGGCAATTGAAGTTTGAAACACACAACGAGTTGGAGCTAGACTCTATGACTCATTGACGCTGCCGACCTTGCAATCCTATTTTGTTTAGGAAAAAATTCTTCAATGTCTATAAATACTTCTATTAAGCCTTGTTTTTCAGTTTAAATTTTATTACTACTTTTGAGTTACACACTTATTCTTCAAAGTTGTACACACTGACTTTTAGCATTTTAATTCAAAGTTGATATTCATGATTTTTATCTTATTCTTCGTTGGCGCATGATTATGTTTTCTTTCCAAAATTATCATTGTATTCTTATGATCATGAGTAGCTAAAACCCTAACTAGGGGTATGTGAATCATGACAAATTAACAAAGTAGGTTTCAAAGTATGAAGTGATTCTCAAAGGGTGTTTGGGTTTGTATTCTTTTCTGTTTGATTGCTTTCTAATAGTGAAAATTATTAGAACTCACTTTATCTTTACTCTCAACAAAATAAGGGGTAATGTATAGAAAAAGGGATTATGCAACAGAGACTTAGAGCTTTCAACATTCAATTAATAGATTGAGTTTATAATTCGTGAAAGCTTATCTAGGTCCAAGATAGGGGTTAGTATTGCAAAACTACAAAGATAAGAAAATGTACTTGAGAATAGTCATCTATTAGGAGTAGAAAGCCGTTTAGTTGAACATAACCTATCGATTTTGCATACCAAGCACTGGGAGAGATCACTAGTATGAAGAAACTATGGAGTTATGAAATTATGGGGAACATAGTCCTAGTGCCTCTTATCGATTAACTAAAAACTCTATGAAATTAGCAATTGTTACTTGTTGAAATCAAATTCCAAACCCCCTCCCCAAATTTACTGAAAATTACTGACTAATTATTTAGATAAACACTTTGATTGGGACCAATTCCTTATGGGATTGTTCCTAACCTAGTTGGGTTCTATATTTTGTGTAACAACCACTTTATACTTTTTTTGGAGGGATAATTTGAGTGATATCAAATTTTGGCTTCATTTTCGGGGACTGTATTGTAGTTGTTAGATTGTATTTGTCTAATTGCTGGTATTTACTTCCTAATTTTACTTTTTATATTATTTCTAGGGTGTACACTAGTGCATTCCCAACACTCGTAGTCAAGAAAATCCCCTGACTCCACCTAATCCTGAAATTGAAAGGACTCTAAGATCTAAAAGAAGAATAGCTATCGAAGGAGTTCTAAACCAAGGAGTGCATAATCAAGGAGTTTAGGAGACTGCATAAGGAGCTGTACAGTGTACTTGTTGAAGAACAAGCAATACAAGAGGATTCCAGGCAAGCAACACTTAGGGAGCAGGCTAGATAATAAGAAGTAGATTATATGATTCTCATTGTGTAACACCCAAGACAGAGAAACAATAGGGGATATCAGTGTCCACAACACTATATTTCTTAGCTTGATAATGTATATGATGATCTAGATTTTCTAGAGTCAATTAAAACAGGTGATACTGTTCTACCCTTATTACCATCAGAATGAAGTTCGACATCACTGATATTATAATATAGCCACTAAGCTTGAAAGGGTTAATTTCCATTTTATAAAATTTGTAGGGATTTTTAATTCCTACAACCTACTTGGGGTGAGTCAAGTTGCTATCAACTGTGGTTATTTGAGTAGTTTTTTTTACATCTCGTATGTTGTAATTAAAAGTCGAGATCTATATCGTTAGACAACTATAGTTAAAGGTGTTATACGAGTGTGGTTGAGGTTTAAGAAGATGCTGAAATATGTTCCAAATCACTAGATCCCCAATCATAATTTAGTTGAGATTCTATAGAAGTTTGAATGATAATAACATGGCCATTACAAGAACTATAATGAAAGGAACATTTATGATTTTAATTTGGGAGCAGGCTTCTACAATTCTTGATAGACTCATTAAAACCAATTGGTGTCAGAACATGCGAGATTCAAAAGTACCTAGAAGCACTTATATGATAGGAGCATCTGTAGAACAAGAATGGCTAATAATTCTGTCACCTAAGAAGTAGCACAGTTTAGGACTGAGTTTAGCTTATTCACAAAATTATTTATAGCAAGAGGAGCAAAAAAGGCAAATATAGTTTGACTGCAAGGTAAAGCATCTAGAAATAATTACTCTAATTTTGAGGAGGGGGCAAAATATCAAGAAGATTGGGTGGTAGGTTTCCATGCCAAAGGCCGAAGGTCTAACATAGACAATTGGTGTTTTTGTCAAAGAAAATAAGGTTGGAAATTTTACAAGGATATCAACTACAACCAATCTGTATATAGAGATAGGAGTAGGGGGGAGATGTTAATTATAAGAGAAAGAAGTATTTGAAAAATTATAGAAGTGGCCTTTACGTTTCTCTTGGGAGTCGTGATGGTAATTTGAGTAACTCTAGGATAAAATATATGCTAGCTAAATTGATAAAATATGTGGAAAAGGCTGAGGATTTCTTTAAGGATATTTACACAGATACTTTGGGAATTAGTCATAAAGTTGGGTCACATTCTAACGCTATTAAGCATCTTGAGTAATTGTTTGGTCAAATTTATTCCACAGTGAATCAATATTAGAAATGTACATTTCCAAGCAACACTATCCAAAATATAGGGAACGACAATCTTTGCTTGGCTATAACCATGAGAATTGGTCAGATGACTGTCGATCAACCTATGCCTATAGTTGTTGAAAATAATGTTTATCTTATGATGATCGATAATGAGAAAGTAGATGAATCACAAAATCAGGTTATCAATGAGAAAGTTTCTAAACTGACACCCGCAATTATTGAGAAAGCAGTTTAAGCTAAAAGAGAAAGGAAGAGGAGGTCGTACAGGTGTTAAATCCCATTACATGACCTCATCCTTGTTTTCTTCAAACATGGAAGAAGACCGATAAAGAAGGGAAATATCACAAGTTTATCTCAATATTAAAGCAACTATTCATTAAAATTCATTTATTTGAGTCACTTGAGCAAATATCAAGTTACACAAAGTTCATAAATAATTTGGTGACTAAAAAGAGGACTGTGAGTTTTGAGCCTATTGATAATTCATGCCATTATTGTGAAATATCTTTTCAATGTCTTGTAGAAAAAAAGAAATATCCTAGAACTTTTATGATTTCATGTTCCATTGGGCTTTAAACTTTTGAAAAGTCTTTGTATGACTTGGGTGCAAGAATTTATTTAATAATGCTAGCAATATTCAGACAGTATGGGTTAGGGTCACCCAAATCAACTTATAATACTTCTTATAGTGTACCGCACCATAAAAAACCTTTGGGCATTTTATATGATGTCTTGGTGAGAGTTGAGTCCCTTAATTTTCAAGATGATTTTGTTAACCTTGATCGTGAAGTGATTTCAAGGTTTTTATTATAATAAGGATACTATTCCTTGTGTTTGTAAAGTTTCAGTTGAATCATGAAATAGATATGTTCAATGTTGTTCAACACATGAACCAACCAAAGGACATACATCTAATCTCAGTCATTAATATAGTAGATGAGGATGCATTGATAGTTTCTGTTAAGCAGAGACTTGGTGTTCAAGCACTAGCAGCAGTGACCATGATTTCAAGGGTGATGATAGTGATGAGTATGACGAGATAATGAGTGAAATTACTGGTTTAGGTTCCTACAAGTATATACACCAAATAAGTTTGAATTATATTTAAAAAATAGTGCAACCTAATAAGCCAGGCCTTCGATTGAAGACGCTAGTGTCTTGAAGCTCAAGGATCTTCCATACCACATTCGTATATTTGTATGGGACCCAGTAGCACTTTGTTGGTTATTATAATAGCAGATTTGGTTGAATGGAAAATTGGGGCTCTAATATCGGTGTTGTAGGGATTCAAAAGGTCGATTAGGTGGACTATTGCTGATATTAATAGTTTTCTACCTAGAATTTTCACTCACAAAATCCAAATCAAGACAAATTATATACTTAGTATTAAGTATCAATGGAGGGTAAATTCGCCTATGCAAGAGATAGTGATCAAAGAGATCATCAAGTAGTTGTATTCTGGTGTGATTTACCTTATTATTGACTGCAAATAGGTGAGCTAGGTTTAATTTATGATAAAGAAGGGTGGAATCACAATGGTTCCAAATGCGAAAAATGAGCTAATTTCAATGATACCAGTCACTAATTAGAGAGTATGCGTGGACTATAGAAAGCTGAATGCATAGACTGAAAAGGATTATTTTCCAATGTTTTTCAATGGATCAGATGTTAGATCGTCTTACTGGTAGAGGATGGTATTATTTTCTTAATGGTTATTTGGGATACAATCGGATCTCAATTATTTCCAAAGACCAAGAAAAACCGACTTTCACTTGTCCATATGGGTGTTTGATTTCAAGAGGATGCCTTTCAAACTATGTAATGTGCAAGCAATATTTCTGTGTTACATGATGTCTATCTTCTCATACATAGTAGAGGTGTAACGCCCTAAAATCTAATTCTCGGAATGACACATGGTGCTCCGAACTACAAGTAGTCCTGAGCTAACCCTGACTGCTTTCTATCAAATCTGAATATTAAAATAGGGAAATAAGAATATACGATACTGACAATGTGGAAAACTATCTGAAAAGTTTGAGTATATTTGAAAATACTAATCAGATCAATCTGATAAAACAAATACTAAAAGGCCTAAATACAACATCTGAAATCTAAGATAGAATCTAGTAGTCCGACAAGCCTCTACTAACTGAATCTAGAGAGTCACAGGGACAGGCCCCAGCTGACTCAGACTGTCTGAAAAGAGTAATGAAAACATTTACTAACAACTAGAAATTTGAATAGCTAAGTCCCTGAACTAAGAGGACTCACCAATTGTAGGGATGTAGATGAGATGCTCGAAAATCACTCTCGTTGCTAAGACTGAGCACCTGAACCTACATAATGAGACAATGTAGCACACCAACGTATATATGGATCAGTACTTTGAGGATATATTGAGTATATGGGGGTGTATACAATAACTAAACAATATCATCACAGTTTGTGAAATCATGCATGTTAAATGTAAATGACTCAAGTAAGCGTGAGTAAATCTAAAAATTGTAGATCATAATCAAGAATAGTAAAACATATAGAATAAATCTTGTGAGCCATAACACTTAGTTCTAAAATCTGTATTATTTTCTTATTCTTAAATCATATCTGAAAACTTATTCTGCAAGAGAATTCTTTCAAAGCTTTAGGGAATATATTCTTAACTGTTAGACTGTATAGAGGATATATTTAAAACTATTATGGAAATCTTTACTGTTAGGGAGGTTCTCTTAACCGACATAAACCATGTAAGCTACATGGATTCCAACGTCTTGACCTCCTAAGGAGGAAACCTCACGTTGGGGAGAGGTGTCAAACTCTTGCTAGGTAGTATAACCTAATCCAAGTGATCGATCATAAGCTAAATCTGTCATCCATATAAATGGGAATAATCTGAGTCTGTACCTACGTTGGCTACATAGTTCTATGGAAGATAGGGCATGCTGATCCCACACTTCCCGCTCAGTGCTAAATATACTCTCTCTTAAATTTGTATGCTCAAACCATTGGAAATCCACTTTTAGAAACTAGAATAAGGATTTGTATGAAAACCATTTATGTATTTATCTGAGTAAATCTAAGTTCTATAAACTGTAACATCTGTAGTGGATTCCAAAGCTAAACCAATAATCAAAAGATCAAATCTTTTTTTCTGAAAATTGAGGATAATCTGTTCATAAGATGCTTAAAGCATCATATTTCTTGAAATAATAATATTAAATCTTGGGATAATAATCCATGCTTCAATATCATGTTAAATCATCATAATAATCATGCTTGATACTGTCAAGATTGATAAAACAACTCAAAATCTGGAAATTTCAGCAATATGCATGGAGATATGAACAAAATCATGTAATTCAATTTCTAAATCAATGGAAATATCATAAACTTGTAAATAACAATAATGAGCATAAACCCTAACTTAAATTTCATGGGAAATAACATGAATTGCAGTAAACTTGTAATTAAAATAAAGCTTTGGGCACAAGGATGAAAGAATTATCCTTGTTCAAACCCCACATACCTTAATTCGATGATCTAGATGCTAGAACTTGAATCTTGGATTTCTATTGATGCTTTGGAGATGGCTTCTTGGAGTTCTTGAATAGGAAATTCTCAATCTTGAAGAGTCTTGGAGAATTAATGGAGAAATTTTGAATTTCTTGGGGAGGAAGTATGAGCCTTACGGTTTTGTTTAAGAGAGAATGATGAATAAAGCATAAAGTGCTTTTAAATATGTTTAATCTATTATTTTTGGATGGATTGAGGGTTGGGGATTTACCAAACTACCTCCTTTAAACGCTTATACAAAGCTGGAAAACGTACATTTTCTCGATTTGGGTGGCCACTACGACACTCTACTATCGCGGTGGCTCACTGAAAATCGACGAATAGGAACTGAGCAGACTCCGTGATGCGGAAACATCTCGGTGCCCCTTTGAAAGGCCATTTTGGCACATGAAGTGACACACCATTATCGCACTGGACCTTTAGAAATTTACAAATAGGAAATTGACCCTCTCCGTGATATGCCAATATCACGGAGGGACACTGGAAATTGACAATCGTCATTTAAACCTTCTTCACGATGTGCTATTGACTGAAATTATGGTGTTTTATGACTGGAACTTAAAATAGCCATAACTTCTTACACGGTTATCGAATTTATGCGAATCTTATATCGTTGGAAAGCTAATTCAATTTCCTACAAAATGGAAAGTCAAAATATAAGGAATTACACATAAAATAACTAGTATTTGTTTTGGGAAGCTATCCCTAAACACTCTAGGGAGAAATTTAAGCTAGGAAAAATTGTGGGGTATTACAATATCTCCCCCTTGAAAACATTCATCCTCGAATATGGCTAGTTAAGCTGAAATTTCTAAGGAATATGAGAATATAAGATAGTATGCACAACTGAACAAAACTACGAGTCTGATTCAAAATCATTCGGAGCTTCTGAGTAATCTATGAGTGCATGAACTTACATGAGGACAACTATATAGCTGATTGTAATGTATGATGAGAAAAGAATTGAATCAAGGAAGAGTATTACCTTATGCTCATCTGAGTTTGTGGAGAAAAGTTAAGGGTACTTGATTCGCATATCCTCTTCTACTTCCCAAGTAGCACCCTCAACAGAATGATTCCGCCAAAGGACTTTAACCAAGGGAACTTCTTTGTTCCTTAGTCTACGGATTTGATGATCTAAAAACTCAATTGGAATATCTTTGTATGAAAGACTGTTCTAAACATCTGATTTGATTTCTAAGGGAGCTATGATAGTAGAGTCACCGATACTATTCTTAAGCATAGAGACGTGGAATATAGGATGAATGGCTGACAAGTCTGCGGGCAAATCAAGCTTATAAGCTACTTTCCCAAAACGACTCACAATTCTATAGGGGCCAACATACCGGGAACTAAGCTTCCCTTTTTTGCCAAATCTCTTCACCTCTTTCATGGGTGAAATCTTTAGATACACTAAATCACCAACCTCAAACACGAGGTCCCTTCTTCTCCCATTCGCGTAGGATTTCTGACGACTCTAGGTAGTTTTCAATCTTTCTCTAATCAACTTAACTTTTTCCATTACTTCAAACACTGCATAAGGCCCAAGCAAAGCGGCCTCACCCACCTCAAAACAACCTATGGGTGATCTACATCTCATCCTATAAAGAGCCTCAAATGGATCCATCTGAATGCTAGAATGATAATTGTTATTATAAGCGAACTCAATCAATGGTAAATGCTCATCCAAACTGCCCTTAAAATCAAGAGCACATGCCTTCAACATATCTTCTAGAGTTTAGATGGTCCTCTCTGCTTGACCATCTGTCTGAGGGTGAAAAGCTGATCTAAGATAGATTGGGTACCAAGACCCTTCTGAAAAGCTCTTCAAAACTGGGAAGTAAATTGGGTACCCCTATCTGAGATGATAGACAAGGGAACCCCATGAAATCTAACCAGCTCTTGGATATACAGCTTAACATAATCCTCAGTTGTGTAAGATATGTGAACTGGCAAAAAATGCGCTAACTTATTTAATCTATCTACAATAACCCAAATCAAATCATGATGACATCGCGATTAGGGTAAACCAGTCACAAAATCTATATTCACCTCTTCCCACTTCTAAGTGGAGATACCAATCTCTTGCAATGTACCACCAGGTCTTTGGTGTTCCATCTTAACCTGCTGATAAGTTGCACACTTGGCTACAAACTCTACTATATCTTTTTTCATACCACTCCACTAATAAATTTCTCGCAGGTCGCGGTACATCTTGGAAGAACCTGGATGAATAGAATAACGCGCACCATGTGCTTCAGCCATGATGAACCATCTCAAATAATCAACACAAGGCACACACAATCTATTCTGGTATCTTAGCACAATATCTCCCTTGGGAGAAAAACTCTACCTTTAGGTCTTTAACCGACTCCTTCAGTTTGACCGAACTAGAATCCATATCTTGTTTCTCTTTCACTACTGAAACTAGGGAAGATTTGGAACTACTCTGAACCCAAATATTTCCTTCAGCTGAATCAGCTAACCTAACACCCAATCTAGCCAAAGGACGAACTTCTTGAACGAACTCTTTCTTATCATTCTTCACATGAGCAACACTGCCCATAGACAACCTACTAAGGGAGTCTACCACTATATTGGCCTTTCCCAGATGATACAACTCACTTATATCATAATCCTTCAACAACTCTAACCACCTTCTCTGACGGAGATTCAACTCCCTCTGAGTAAACACATAGAGCAAACTTTTGTGGTTCGTGAACACATCAACATGCACACTATATAGATAATGTCTCTATATTTTAAAGAAAACACCACAATAGCTAATTCCAGGTCATAGGTTGGGTAATTCTTTTCATGAGGCTTAAACAGTCTAGAGGCATAGGCTATGACCTTAACTCTCTGCATTAACCCACAACCCAAACCAACTCAAGAGGTATCACAATAAATAACAAAGCCATTGGTACCATCAGGTAATGCTAGAACTGGGGCTGAAGTGAGTCGAGTCTTCAACTCCTGAAAACTCTTCTCGTAGGAATCTGACCATAGGAACTTAACTTTCTTTTGGATCAATCTAGACATCGGAGATGCAATAGATGAGAAACCTTCCACAAAATGGTGGTAGTAACAAGATAGACCCGAGAAACTCCTAATGTCTGATGGAGAGATAGGTCTAGGCCAATTCCTAATGGCTTCTGTCTTTTGGGGATCAACTTTAATGCCATCGGTGGAAATAATATGGCCGAGAAAAGCTACTGACCTTAGCCAAAATTTGTACTTGCTGAATTTGGCAAATAATTGATGGTCTCTAAGAGTTTCCAAGACAACTTTAAGATGATCTACACGGTCATCCGCACTACGGGAGTACACAAGGATGTCATCAATGAATACTATGACAAACATGTCTAGATACTGTTTGAACACTCAATTCATGAGATGAAAGCTGCTGGGGCATTAGCTAGCCTGAAAGATATGACTAGAAACTCAAAATGACCATAATGGGTTCTAAAGGCCGTCTTTGGAATATCACATTCCCTTACTTTAGCTGATGATAGCCGGATCTAAGGTCTATCTTTGACAAATAACTTGCACCTTGGAGTTGATCAAATAAGTCATCAATTTTAGGAAAAGGATATTTGTTCTTGACTATGACCTTATTTAGCTGACGATAGTCAATGCACATACTCAAAGAACCATCTTTCTTTTGCATGAATAGGATGGGAGTGCCCCATGAAGAAATACTAGGCCTTATGAAACCTTTATCTAAAAGATCCTTGAGTTGCTCCTTCAACTCCTTAAGCTCTGCAGGATCCATATGGTAAGAGGGGATAGAAATAGGCTGAGTATCCGAGAGAATATCAATACTAAATTCTATTTCTCTATCGAGAGGTACCCCTGGGAGATATTCAAAAAAAATATCAAGAAACTCGTTGACCACTCGGACGGACTCATGTGTTGGAGTCTTAGACTTTGTGTCTTTGACTCGAACTAGATGATAAATGCATCCTTTGGATATCAAATTTCTTGCCTTAAGATAAGATATGAAATGACTCTTGGGGGATAATGAATTACCTGACCACTCAAAGACTGGCTCATCTGGGAACTAAAATTTTACCACACGGGTGCGACATTTTATAGAAGCATAACAAGAATAGAGCCAATCCATACCTAGAATAAGATCAATTTCAACCGTATCTAACTCTATTAGGTCTGCTAACATGAATTTATGAAGAACCGTGATAGGACATTTTTTATAAATCTGTTTGGCAACAACTGACTCACCTACTGAAATAGACACCAAGAAGGGTTTAAGGATCTTTTCTGAATTTATCTCAATAGGCTCACATAAGAGAAACTCGGACCAAGGTCTAAAAATACATAAACATCAAAATGAAAGACACAAAACATACCAATCACGACATCGAGTAAATCCTCCTGCTCCTGGCGGGATGGTTAAGCATAAAACTAATTTTGGTGTTGACCGCCACCGATACTGGATGATGCACCCTGAGGAGGAACTGGGTGACCTAGAGGAGCTGGTGCACTATTAGCCTGAGTCTACAGACGAACATCCTTATTTCCCTGTCTAGCATGCGGGCACTCTTTGATTCCATAGCCTGGCTGGCCACACCCATAACAACTTCTTCGTCCTGCTAAACACTCACCAGGATGATTCTTGCCACACCTAGCACACTGAGAATAGCTGGGCCTACCACTTACACTATCCTGAGATTTGGACATAGAAGACTTACCTCACTGTTCTTACCTATTTTTAAGTGTAGAAGCACTGGCTGAAGAAGGCGCAGGCATAGATGAATGATTTTGAAACAGCAAATGATTTCCTCCTCTAAACCTATTCTGACCATAATTAAACTGCCCTGTTTTAGCCCTCTTACTCGCTCTCTCCCTTTCTTTTCCTTTTTCTGCCTCAATCTTCTAAGCGTACACTATCAATATAGAAAGATCCATATCTCCAATTAGCATAGCAGTCCTACACTCTTTAACTACCAATCTAGACACACTGGTCACAAACTTACTCATGCTTGAACTAGGGCCAGCCATCTATTCAGGGGCATACTTAGACAATTGGTTAAACTTGAGGCAATACTTCTTCACTATCATTGAGCCTTACCCCAGGTTCATGAACTCATCTATCTAATCTTTCCACATCTCACGTGGGAAGAACTTGTCTAAGAATGATCCTGAAATATCTGTCAAGTCATAGGAGTTGCATTTTCTCCTCTACTTTTCTTCCACATCACTACCCAATCATACACAACATCCTTCAGCCTATAGGATGCCAATTCTACACTCTCTTTTTCAAAAACATGCATAATTCAGGAGATCTTCTTTACCTCATCTAGATATAACTATGGGTCCTCACCTGCCTTTGACCCATAGAATTCTAGCAGATTCAACCTCATAAAATCTGAGATTCTGGTTGTGGCTAAGTCCCCATACTTCTCAGGTAGGACTGCAGCCTAACGGTTGCCCTAAACATTAGCTGTCACAGCTTGGTCTAGTGCCTGAAAGGCAGCCCAAAACTTTGCATGTGACATTCTCGTTTAAAGAATTTGCGAGCTAAGTTGGTTGGTTATCGTTTCTACTAGCGTTAGCTCTGCGAGGAGGTATATTATTTCATAAAAGAGCATGAGTTAATAGCAGATAGAGGTATACGTAAGCACGATGGATTACAAAATAAAGAGAAGATTTTCCTAAAATACTCCATAGCCTCTTGCTCATAGATATTGTGTGCTTTACACCGATGATCAGACTCTATGTAAAGCATCTTTTCTAACTCATTAGGACTCTCTAAACCTTAGGTGTTGATACCAAGTTTCTAATGCCTTAAAATATAATTCTTAAAATGTCACATGGTGTTTTATACTATAAGTAGTCCTGAGTTTTAACCCTGGATGCTTTCTATTAGCTCTGAATCTCAAAATAGGGAAATATGAATATACGATATTGATAATGTGGAAAACTATCTAAAAAGATTGAGTATATCTGAAAATACTGATCACATTAATCTGATAAAACAAATACTAAAAGGTCTAAATACAATATCTAAAATCTAAGATTGAATCTAGTAGTCCGACAAGCCTCTACAAACTGAATCTAGAGAGTCACTGAGACAGGCCCCAACTGACTCAGACTATCTGAAAAGAGTAATGAAAACATTTACTAACAACTAGAAATTTGAATAGCTAAGTCCCCAAACTAGGAGGACTCACCAACTGTAGGGATGTAGATGAGATGCTCGAAAATTTCTCTCGCTGCTGAGACTGAGCACCAGAACCTACATTATAAGATAATGTAGCACACAGACATATATGTGGATTAGTACTTTGAGGATGTACTAAGTATATAGGGTGTATGCAATAAGTAAAAAATATCATCACAGTTTATGAAATCATGCATGCTAAATGTAAATGACTCACGTAGGCTTGAGTAAATCTAAACACTATAGATCATAATCAAGAATAGTAAAACATATAGCATAAATCTTGTGATCCATAACACTTAGTTCTAAAATTTGTATTCTGTTCTTATTCTTAAATCATATCTGAAAACTTATTCTACAAGAGAATTCTTTCAAAGCTTTAGGGAATATATTCTTAACTGTTAGACTATTGGGAGGATACTTTTAGAACTATTCTAAAAATCTTTACTGTTAGGGAGGTTCTCTTAACCGACATAAACCATGTAAGCTATATGGAGTACAACGCCTTGACCTCCTAAGGAGGAAACCTCACATTGGGGAGAGGTGTCATACCCTTGCCAGGGAGTATAACCTAATCCAGGTGATTGATCACAAGCTAAATCAGTCATCCATGTAAATGAAAATAATCTGAGTCTGTATCTACGTTGGCTACATAAATCTGTGAAAGATAGGACACGCTGATCCCACTCTTCCCGCTCGATACTAAATACTACTCCCTCTTAAATCTGTACGCTCAAACCATTGGAAATCCACTTTTAGAAACTAGCATAAGAATTTGTATGAAAACCAGTTATGTATTTATCTGAGTAAATCTGAGTTCTGTAAACTATAAAATATGTTGTGGATTCTAAAGCTAAACTAATGATCAAAAGATCAAATCTTTTTTTCTGAAAATTGAGGATAATCTGTTCATAAGATGCTTAAAGCATCATCTTTCTCGAAATAATAATATTAAATCTTGGGATAGTAATCCATGCTTCAATCTCATGTTAAATCATTATAATAATCATGCTTGATAATATCAATATTGATAAAACAACTCAAAATATGGGAATTTCAGCAATATGCATGGAGATATGAACAAAATCATGTAATTCAATTTCTAAATCAATGAAAATATCATAAACTTGTAAATAACAATAATGGGCATAAATCCCAACTTAAATTTCATGGAAAATCACATGAATTGCAGTAAATTTGAAATTAAAATCAAGCTTTGGACACAAGGATGAAAGAATTATCCTTGTTCAAACCCCACATACCTTAATTCGATGATCTAGATGCTAGAACTTTAATCTTGGATTTCTATTGATGTTTTGGAGATGAATTCTTGGAGTTCTTGAATTGGAAACTCTCAATCTTGAAGAGTTTTAACGAACTAATGGAGAAATTTTGAATTTCTTGGGGAGGAAGTATGAGCCTTAGGGTTTTATTTAAGAGAGAATGATGAATAAAATATAAAATGCTTTCAAATGTGTTTAATCTATTATTTTGGACGGTTGGGGGGTTGGGGATTTAACACAATACCCCCTTTAAATGCTTGTACAAAGCTGAAAAATGTATACTTTTCTGATCTGGGTGTCCATCGCGTGTGCCACTATCGTAATGGTAACTAGACAGACTCCGCGATGCGGAGACATCATGGTGCCCCTTTGGAATGCCATTTTTCCACATGGCACGACACATCATTATCATGCTGGACCTCTGGAAATAGACAAATGGGAAATTAACCCTCTCCGCAATGCACCAATATCGTAGAGGGCCACTAAAAATTGACAATCATCATTTAAACCTGCTTCGTGATTCACTATTGACCAAAATGATGGTATTTTACGACTGGAATTTAAAATATCCATAACTTGTTACCTGGTTATCGGATTTATGTGAATCTTATATTGTTGGAAAGCTAATTCAATTTCCTACAAAATAAAAAGTTAAAATTTATGGAATTCTACATGAAATAAATAGTATTTGTTTTAGGAAGCTATCCCTTAGCACTCTAGGGACAAATTAAGCTAGGAAAAATCGCGGGGTATTATAGGAGGACACTATTATGGTATTCATGGATGATTTTTTTTATTGTTGATCATACTTTTGATGGTTGTCTTACCCATATAGCTATTGTTTTAAGAATGTGCAAAGATTGCAACTTTGTATTAAACTAGAAGAAATATCACTTTATGGTCAAAGAAGGGATAGTGCTCAATCATAAGATTTCCAAAAAAGGTATTAAGATAGACAAGGAAAAGATTGAGGTAATTGAAAAATTACTTCCATCGATTTCTGCAAAATTCAAAATATTTCACTAAAATTGCACAACCTTTAAGTTGTTGGAAAACAAGGTGATGTTTGTATTTGATGAAGCATACCTAAAATCATCTGAGTGTCTCAAAGAAAAAATGACGTTGGCCCCTATCATTGTTTCACTTGATTAGTCTATGCCATTTAAGGTTATGTGAAATGCTAGTAGTGTGGCGCTAGGAGCAATGTTAGGCTAAATGCATGAGAAGAGTATTTATCCAACATATTATACTAGCAAAACACTTAACCCATATTAAAAAAATTACACTAGGACAAAGCAGGAATTACTTGCTTTGGCTTGCATTTGAAAAATTCTTATCTTATTTGCTTGGAAAAAAAATGATTGTGCATACATACCACACAACTCTTAGGTACCTTATGGCAAAAAGGATGCAAAATAAGATTGATTTCTTAGGTGCTTCTATTAAAGAATCTAACTTAGAGGTCAAGGATCTAAAGAGGACCAAAAATCAAGTAGTTGATCACTTGTCACGACTTATAGAAGAGGCAATTTTGAAATTGAAGGATGAACTTGAGATTAATGATACTTTCCCAGACAAACAAGTATTGTCTGTATCCCAAGACTTGATTCTATGTTTTGCAAATTTTGCTAATTATTTTGTAAGTGGTGTAGTGCCCCTGAGCTATCACTCAAGTAATGAAAGATATGCATGATGTGTAGAAATTTTTCTAGAATGATCCATACTTGTTCTTAATATAAATAGATAAAATGATTCGTAGATGTATTCTAGAGATTGAAAGATGAGTATTTCAGAGGCATGTCATTTATCCCAGTTAGGGGTCATCATAGTGGTATGCAGACTTCTTATAAGATTTTGCATATGGTACTATTGTCCCACTATTTATTAGGATGCTCATGACTATTCAATATTTTGTGACCAACGGCAACCACAAGGAAATATCTCACAAAGGCATGAGCTACTCTTGACCCTGATTTTAGAGATTGAGATGTTTAACTTGTGGAGTATTTATTTCATAAGTCCATTTGTGAGCTCTTATGGTATGAAGTACATCTTGGTAGTTGTTGATTGTGTTTTGAATTAGGTGGTGGCAGTTATGCCTCCAAATAATGAAGGAAAGAGTGTGACAACTTTCTTAAGGAAGAATACATTTTCTAGGTTTTGTACGCCAAAAGCCTTCATCGACCATGAGGGTTCACACTTTTGAAATCATTTTTTAAGGCTTTGATTGAAAATATGGTGTGAAACATAAGGTAGCAATGCCTTATCATCCTCAATCAAGCAGGCAAGTTGAGGTTTCGAATTGGAAGAACAAGTCCATTTTGGTAAAGACTGTGAATGCCAATAGAACAAACTAGGCTAGAAAGTTAGATAATGAATTATGGGCTTATCAAATAGTATTTAAGACTCCTCTTGGGGTTTCTCCATATGAGCTTGTTTAGGGAAATACATGCCCCTTGCCTATTGAACTAGAGCATAAGGCATGTGGGCACTCAAAAAGTTGAACTTCGTATGGAGTGAAGTAGAAAAATTGAGTCTTAAGCATATGAATGAGATTGATGAATTCCGTACCAAAGCATATAAGATTACATCCTTGTCCAAAGAAAAGATGAATTTATACCATAACCATAAGATTGAGAAAAGAGAGTTCACAACTGGAGACATGGTTCTGTTGTATGATTTCAAAACAAAGTTTTTTCCTAGAAAGTTGAGGTCAAGATGGAGGAGACCTTATCGATTTGTGATTGTGTTTCTTTAAGGGGCCATTGAGAATAATGAGGGCTTAAATTTAAAAGTGAATTGATGAAGGGTAAAGTATTACCTCGGTGATATTGAAAAGATAAAGCTGATATCGATGTGGTTCTTAGTAAAGTATGAGAAATCAAGAATAGACAAGACATATTGTGATTTTAAATTAAGCACTGCATAAAAGGCAACCCATGGTTCAGTTCGACGAAGTTTGAGTGGCCAAACTAGCTACATCGTGTTGTGATGTTAAATTAAGAATAACTTGGGAGTTAATTGAAGGATTTTCTTCTTATATTACATTTATTTGTATCATGTGATACAAGATAATATGGGTTGTTGTGTGCACATCACTATCGGCTCTAAATGAAACCAAAATATTTTTGGTGCCTAGTCCCTACGACCAAACCAATGACTCATAGCCAATGGCAATGAGTTGTAGGGTGAGTCATCGCCACTTGAAGAGAATGAAGAAAGGTATAAGTCTATAGAATCTCTACCCAAAGAATTTCAAAATTAATTATAGCATCTTCCAACGACATGTCGCCTTGAGTCATAGGTATTGCAGTAGCCAACCCAAGTAAGTCACTTATCCTGGTCGCTATGGATTATGGAAATGACTTGTAGCCTATAAATTCAAGTCATAGGGTAGGTTATCACTATTGTCTCAAATTTGGTCCTAATTTTTAATTAACACCACTTGACCCGACCCACTTACACAATTTAATACCTAAATTCCTAACCCGATATGATTCCCTTTGCATTTCAAAAAAGAGTAACTCCCTTCACTTCCATAACCAACCTCAATCACCTATTTTCTCCATAAAATATGCCCCACTATTATGAAGACTTCCCATTAAAGTCCTAACTTGCACACCAACTACTAGTCTTAAGAAAGTCATCGAGAAAGCCTTTTTCAAATGGTCTTTTAAGCATCACCGTCTTTGAATCAAAGTTAATGCAAAGTTGTTTTTAACCCTTTTAATTTATGAACGTGCAATTATTTGAGGGTTGTTCTTCCAATACAGTTAAGTTCTTAATTCATCATTGTAATTTCTTGAGTAAGGACATAGAAATTTGTTTCACGAAGAATAAAATAGCATATTTGATGCTCACCTTGTTTTCATAATAATAGTTGTTAGAAACTTGTACATGATTTTACCTGGGGTGAAGTCTGAGTAACCCTGATGTTTTAGTTAATGTGTATGCATGAGGAATTAGATATAACAGCCATATATATTTGGTCTGTATGTGAATTAAGTTAGGAATGCAGCGCTTGAGAATGAGACCATTTCGATACGACCAATCTACCATCCCTACGACTCTCGAAAGGACTTATACCCTAAGGCAACATGTCATAGAGTGAGTCATAGTCACTGGCACTTTAGTCCAAAATGGTAAAGTCATAGGAATTAAGCAAAAAATTGTAGTATGGGTCACTCAACTAGTTATAGGTTAACCCAACAACTCATAGAGTTCACTCATACTAAGAACCTACTTATCATTTGTATAGGAGTTGGACCTAATGACTCACCAAACTAGTTGTAGGGAGACCCAACGACCCATAGGGTAAACTCGGGATAATATTAAATAAACTAAATCTGTGGATCTCACCCTATGAGTCTGTAACGAAAGGAAACAAGTCATTGCCTAATTCATAGCGACTACCTAACGTGCACACTTCATAAGTACTAGGGCGTAATGACCCTCTAGATCATTTTCTATATTTCCAAGTATTTTCACTATTTAAATCTTTTCTATAGTTGCCCTAAGTCATCTATGACTTACTGGAGCTGATAGTTCAATTATCGAACAATTCATTTGATTTTTAGAGTTAATTTTCTATTTTAAAGTCTTCGCTAGTAAGATTTGGTTATTGGAAAAGAATCCAATTTAACAACCTTGTATACTAATTTTGTCAGTTCTATCAACTTTGAAACACCGATTTTAGGCTAGAAGGATCTTGGGTTTGGGTCCCGAGGCTTTCAAACTTATTTTGAACTATTGGTCAAAAATTAATAAAAAAGCCTATGGGTATAGGGCCGCCCATTTTACTCATTTTGGGATATTGGCTGGAATTTGATAAAAAGGTCTATGGGTATGGCGGTCATTTTTCATTGAAATAGCCTCAGATGTAAATTGAGTCCAGAATATTGAATTTGATAGGGTAGCATCATTTGCATTCCCGGGATTTTGGATGAATCCCAAGTGGTTGGTGAAGGCCTAAAAAATTTCCAAGTCTCAGTTGGTGCACTTAGTAGGTGCATCCCCTAAAGCAGACCTTGGAGTTCTTTAGTGGAGGCTGCTTAAGTAACCAGTCGGTTTTTTAAGCGACCAAGCTTGACAAGACGGGGGGCCGCTAAAGCGGAGCCCAGTCCGCTAAGATAGATGATCTTGGGCGTATTTATATATCCAAACACCAATATTAACCCATATTTGGACTTTTTCTAAGGATTAAAACATGTTATTCTAATTGTAATTGAGCTTTAATTGTGTTCCTTATCTAATGTATAAGATTAGTGTATGCAAGAATACATAGTGATGAGATTGGACCTGATTTGATGCATGAATGAAATATTAACGTTTAAAGGAGCAATGAGGGTATTGGAATATGGCTTGGGAAGGCTTTGAGGAAGAAAAAGGAAGAAATCAATGCCACCTCATTGCGGTGAACAATTAAACCTCAATAAGCTAGTTCCAAAATGTCAATGCGAAACTACCACGTTATAGTGAAAGAGAAAAGAGCAAATGATCAAATCCAGTAGCTCACCTCGATTGCACTGCGTCGTGGTGAGAATAGCAATGGTGATGCTGCTGCGATGTGGTGAGAGGCAAAAGTGGGGTTAATTGACCTAGGTATAAAATGAACAATTCATTACAATAAAAAACACTTTTGAAAGCACAGCAGCGGCAAAAAAAACAGCAAAATCTCTCTTTTAGGGTTCTTAGAATCTCTTTGAACTTCTTTACTCCAAGATTAATTTTAGGTGTGATTAATTACTTATTTTTGATGTTGAATTCAGATATGAGTGGCTAAAACCCTTGTTCTGGGGTTGACGCTAAGAACATGATTACTCTTTGTATTATTTATCGTAGTTTCTTGTTGGATTATCATCTGGGTTGTTCTTAATTCATGTTCTATATTTCTATATGAATCCAGGAGTAGAATCATAGAATAGAATGGAGAAATTAAGGAGCAATGTTCTCATCCTTTTATAAAATAGAGGATTTGAATTAGCATCTAAGATAGGGATATACCTAGAAGCTTTGTTTGGTTCAATTGCAGGAAGATAGACATATACATCTAAATGGATTATTGTAGCCCGCTCAACGATATAGTTGCAAAGTTTATATAGGTAGAATATTAGAGGTCGGGAGACCATGATCGTGTTATAAACCTTGTAAATCAACAACCAGATAACCAACTAAACTGCGATATGAATAGAGATTTGAAAGATTGTTAGAAGTGCCTCAACCATGGAATTCTCATCATTACTATTTACAACCTTTGCTTGCTTTTCTATTGTAACAAATTGTTATTTCTTATTGATTTATATTTTTATTCAAAACTTCAAAATCATCTTGATACTTTACAACACTTAATACCTCCTTGTCTGAAACTATAATTGGTTGAATCACTAGTTGCATAGTCCTCGTGGGGACGATATCCGACTATCTAAGTCACTAAATTACTTGCACGATCACGTGCACTTGCATGTCCATTTGAACGCAATGGCAGAGTTCACTTAAGAGGCCCGCGACTGCTTTAGAAAAAGGGGCAGGCTAAGCAGGTACCACTTAAGCGGTACTTGGCTACTTCGGCGGTGACCACTTAAGCAATCAAGTGGCTACTTAAGTGGAACTTGGAGGCCATTAAATGCCCCATTAACCTAATTTTATCCTAATTTTTTACAAGTTTGAGAACTAGAATGCCTTAGAGAGTGTGGAAAATTGAGAAAGTGATTATTAAGAGATTTTGGGGTGTCTGTGGCTGTTTTTTTAGGACTACCTCAATACAGGACTGCCGAGATAGAGAGTTAGTAGAACCTTATTCGAAACCAGAATTGGTATTTCAATAGATTAGAAGAGCTCAATATCCAATCCATCAGGTTTAAATGGATAAACGCAGAGATCCTAATGACCCAATTGATCCAGTTGATCCAAATGTTGGGCATGTTCCAACTATGATTATTCCGGCTACTCCTGCTTAAGCTGTTAGACCTATTCATAAGGTGGTAATCTCACTTACAAACCATGCTACTAACAGTATTTGCAAGCTCGATCCAGGTGGTTGATTTGAGTTGAAGCAGAATATGGTGCAGTTGCTAAATTTGGCTAGACAATTTGCTGAATTTTCACATGAAGACCCATAGCAACACATACAGACCTTCCTAGAAATAAACGATACCTACATTCCTGCAGGGGTGAATACTAATTATGTCAGACTGACTCTCTTCCTCTTTTCTTTAATTGGGGAAGCAAAAAGGTGGTTACATAATGAACCACCAATCTCCATTAATTCTTGGGAAGATCTAGATCGGAAGTTCCTTATTTGATTCTTTCCATCTGGGAAGATTGCATTCTTGAGAAGCGAGATTTTGAGTTTTACGCAGAAAGAAGAGAGAATCTCTACCAATCTTGGGAGAGATTTAAGAGTATGCTCAGAAATTGCCCTTACCATTATCAGTCTAATGATGTTTCTGTTCATACTTTCATTAAGGGGTTAGAGCCAAATACCAAGTTTCTCTTGGATTCAGCAATAGGTGGGCAAGCTCTTGAAAAAACTTATAATGAATTGTACACACTGCTAAATTAGATTTCATAAGGGAATCCTAAATGGCACACTGGCTCGAGGAGTGCTCCTAAGAATGTTGCAGGTGTGTTAGAGGTAGATCAGTTTACTGCTTTATCAGCTCAGCTTACAGTAATGCAAAGATGCTTACTCAGTTTAACAGCATAAAGTTAGGGGTTCTGCAAATAGCAGCTATAGCTAATAAATCTAACAGGTAAATTTTGGTGTGAGGTTTGTGGTAGTAGTGAGCACGTAGTAGATACTTGTATGATTAATATAGATTCTGTTAATTATGTGGGGAATGCAAATAACCAGGGACAATAGAACTTTGGAAACACCTATAATCCCAATTGGAGGAATCATTATAATTTCTCATGGGGTGGAAATCAAGCACAGAATAATAATCAGTATAAGGGGTCAATGCAATAGAATCAAGAATAGGTTCAGAATAATTAAGCCACTACTCAAACAAGAAATATAAAAGATAAGTTGAAGCAACTTCTAACTTCTCAAGAACATATGGAAAGTGATATAAAAAGTCAACAGGCAGATATGAAGACACAACAATTGATCGCTAGGAATTTATGGTTACAATTCAATCAGATTGCGGGAGCACAAAATACTAGACCTCAAGGAGGCTTACCTAGTGATATTGAGGCAAATTTGAAGCAGATAAATGTAGTCACAACAAGGAGTGGTTTGTAGTTAAAGGAGGCAGTACCTGAGCAGGTTAGTCCTACAGCTACTGATAATGATCCTAAAAAGAATAAGGAGAAACGTGCTAAAGAAAAAACTACAAATGATGAAATTCAAGTGGAGAAGAAGACTATACCTTTACCCTTTTCTCAAAGGGAACAAAAGCACCAATAGAATACAAGTTATAAGAAGTTTTTGGATCTTCTAAAGTAGGTTCATGTAAATCTCCCTCCTTTTGATATTCTACGAAGTGTTTCAAATTATACAAAGTATCTGAAAGACATAGTGGTAAACAAAAACCGGTTAACAGAGTATGTTATAGTTGCACTTACTGAGGAGTACACATCTAAGATACAGAACAAATTACCCATGAAAGTGAAGGATCCAGGAAGTTTAAATTTGCAGATCACTATTAGGCAGGCCATCAGTGCTCGTGGATTATGTGACTTAGAAGTGAGCATCAATATTATGCCTACATCTTGGTTTCAAAAGATGGGTCTTGTAAGTCCCAATCCCACGACCATTATTTTGCAGTTGGCTAATAGGTTCCTTGTTACGTCGGATGATATTATTGAAGACGTATTAGTGTAAGTAGGATCACTAAGCTTTCCAGTAGACTTTGTTATTCTTGATTTTGAAGCTAATCTGGTTGTTCCATTTATTTTGGGATACCTATTCCAAGAAATAGGGCAGTCACTTATTGATGTAGCAGTAGGGAAGATGACTATGAGAGTGCATGACAAAGTAGAGGTTTTTTATGTATATAAGGTGCTAAAATTATCTTTTATATATAAAGAATTATCTTTCATATCAGTTATTGACCTAGCATCTGAGCTACATTTGTTATTGTATGGTGATCCACTCGAGAGAGCTTTGATGAGTTTCGATCTTTATGGAGATGCAGAGGTGCTTGAATTGGTTTAAGTTATGAATTTGGTAGTTATTGACATGAGAAAGCTACATTTTGAGCCATTGAATAGTCCAATTGGCCCATCGTCCAAAGATTTAGTTGATGAAGCTCAAAAATTGAAGCTTAAGGCTTTTCCTCCACACTTAAAATATTATTTCCTTGGTGATAATGATACCTTACCTGTTATTTTGTCTGTAGGTTTATCTAATGTGCAGGTAAGGAAAACATTAGCAGTTTTAAAAAGGAGAAAGAAGAAATAGTGCTGGTTTATGCATTCAATAAATTTAGATCATACTTGGTGGGCATCGAGGTAATTATCCACAGACTATACTGTCATCAATTACTTGTTCAATAAAAAAAATGCAAATCCATGATTGATATAGTGGATTCTATTGCTTTAAGAACTTGACCTAGAAGTACGTGATAAAAAAGGAGCAGAGAATCAAGTTGCAGACCATTTGTTAAGGCTAGAGAATCATGACCATATTGTTGATGATACACGGTGCATTCGAGAAGAATTTCAAAATAAGAAATTATTGGCTCTTGATGTGTGTAAGTTACCTTGGTATGCAGACATTATAAATTTGTTAGTGTGTGGGCTTTACCATCCTGAAGTTACAACAGAGAAAAAAGTAGCTACATGATTCTCACGCCATACGTATGGGATGAACCTTATATCTTCAAATTGGTCCCAGATGGGATTGTGCGTAGATGTGTGTCTGAAGCTAAATCACAACAAGTGCTGTAAAAGTGACATTCACCTCCTTACGATGGTCATCATGGGGGAATGTACGGCTAGAAAAGTGTTAGAATCAGGATTTTTTTGGACAAAATTGTTCAAGGATACAGTTGCTTTTGTGAAGGGATGTGATCAGTGTCAGTGGTTAGGTAGAATTTCAAGGCATCATGAGATGCCCCTGAACAACATTCTTGAAGTTGAGGTATTCGGTGTTTGGGGGACAGATTTTATGGGACCATTCCCACCATCCAGTTGCAACTTATATATCCTAGTAGTGATTAATTATGTATCTAAGTGGGTGGAAGTTTCAGTTTTCCCCACTAATGATACAAGATTGGTATTGAAGTTTGTGAAGAAACATATTTTCTCCCAGTTTGGCACTCTCAGAGCTATAATCAGTGATGGAGGTACATATTTTATTAGCACTTGGTTTAAAATCTTTTGGCTAAATATGGTGTTAGGCACAAGATGGAAACTGCGTATAATCCACACACAAGTGGACAAGTAGAGATATCCAATCGAGAGATAAAACAAATTCTGTAGAAGACTACCAATGGTCAGCGGAAGGATCAGGCTAAAAATCTGGATGACGCACTGTGGGTTTATAGGATAGCTTATAATATGCCCATAGGTACCTCTCCATATTATTTAGTTTATGGGAAAGCCTGTGAGCTTGAGCATCAAGCTTATTGGGCAGTGAAAAAGCTGAATCTTGATATAAAGGCCATGGTTGATAAGTGATTATTGAAGCTTATTAAACTTGATGAGTTTCATCTCCATGCTTACAAGAATGCCAACTATATAAGGAGAAGACCAAGAAATGGCATGACAAGCATATCCTGGACATAGTTTTTAAACTTGGACAACTTGTTTTTCTGTTTAATTTGAGGTTGAAATTGTTTCTGGGTAAGTTACGATCTAAGTGGTTTGGGCCATTTGAAGTAGTAAGAATGGCTCCGCATGGTTTGGTAGAGTTGTGGAACTAGGAAAAGAATGGGAAGTTCTTGGTGAATGGACAATGTGTGAAGCATTATTGGGTGGATCATGGAGATAAGCATAATGTGTCCATCACCTTTGCGAATGAATGAGATTGAGCTAAATCGTGCCACAACGTAAACTAAGGTGCTACATAGGAGGCAACCCACAAATGTAATGCAATAGTGTGGCTTCAATTTTTAGTTTTTAGAAGAGAAATAGAAAAAGAAGCAAAAATACAAAAAGATGAGTCATGCCACGACCCAAACTAAGGCACTGAATGGGAGGCAACCCACTTTTTCTTACGTTGTTTTGTTATTTTTGTTTAGTATAAAGGGATGAGAGAATTCAAAGTGAAAAGGTGAGAATTAAAATCAGGCTAATGTCACATCAAAGGAAGCAATCAGTTTGTAAATGATGTGTGCAAGTTAGGTACAATACCAGGTAAAAAGGGGGTTGAAAATGCAATAGAAATGTGAATTTAAGTGCCACCACATCACGGTGCTATGCCAAAATGCAATTATTAATTTCCAGTGAATTATCATGATTTCACCACATCGCGGTGATGAGTTAAAACAAAAACAAATTCCAAATATTAGTGTTACCGCATCACGATGAGGTGACAAATCACAATTGTTAATTTCCAGTATGTCACCGCGATTTCACCATGTCTCGGTGAGGGTCAATTTCAGAATTTTTTTCTTAAAAATCAATTGGGTTTTGACCCGTCCCAATCCTAATGGCTATTCCCTCTATAAATACCCCCAAACCCTCATTTTTTCCCTACCTTAAACCCTACAAGTGCCGCCCCAAGTCCCTTTAACAAATATTTTCTCTCTATAGTCTTTGAACATAAGAGTAGGATCCAACTTCTTTTTCCTCAGTTACCTCAACTCAGGTACGTGTTTCAAGCATGATTCTTCTGATTATATTGATGGTAATTTTGAATTTGATATCATGTTTAGTTGAATGAGATATGTACCAAAATTTATGAATATCTTATTGTATGTGACATGTGCGATAAATTGGTGCCTAGTTTGATTTGTATTTTAGGCCTTGCTCCATGTGTGTGCTTGATTTTTCTACAAATGGAAGATTTATATGGTTGTTACGATGCTATGGGGTAGAAGTTGTATTGTTATCAAGAAAGGAAGGGAATAGATTTATGGTAGATATTGGATGCCTTCTCTACAAATAGGGGAACTTGGTTAGTGATTGAACTTGTAGGTTAATGTGGAATTGTCATCTACTAATGAATATTGTATGCCTTCTTCTAAATTGTGAGTATGCTACTTGTATTTGTTTAGCATAAAGGGTGTGCTACACCATGAAGGGAAGTCTGAGTACCTTCATTGGAAATGATGCATAACTTAAACGAAGTGACTAAGTATGGGGTGACCCCAAATTATGATTGTGCGATATAATTGTTGATTTCCCATCAAAAGAGTGTGTGTGAAGTTGCAATAAGTTTTTGAATTATGTTAAAATTACGTAATTGGGTATTTCGCGTGATGATTGTACACTGTGCTTGTTGACTCCCCTCTATAATTACGAGTAATATTAATGTATGTGCATAGTTAGGAGTTGTTCGTAATTGTGTCCAACATATTTTAACTTGATGTAATTCTATGTGCGCTTGACGTAGGTACAGAATTGTTGATACACATGGGTTGAACTTGATTTGAGAAGTTTCTGCAAATTGTATTACGTTTACCATTAAATTGACTCCATGTTTGTCATTGTACTTGTGTAAAGATGTCGAGTTGGGCACATGTATGAGTTAATGTTAGTTTGATTTAACTGAAATTAGGGAAAGTCTGAGTACCCTAGTCCCATACTTATACATTGCCGCTAGCAACTAAGTGTGGGGTGTCCTTATCACTGGTCCACACTTAGTTTAGGCTTGCTCATCTAATTATTCCAGTCTAATTTGTTTGCTGCATGCTCTTCCTAACAGGTACTATGGATCGTAGACAACTAAAAGGCAAGGGCAAGGCTGGTACTTCTGAGCCAGCCAAGAAATGAAGCAGCCAGTCGGACAGGTAAACTGATAGGGTACCACAAGCTCTACCAGTACCTCATGCTAAGGCAAGAAGGTTTAGACTTAAGGCGGTCTGCAAAATTGGAAAAAAGTGGTATACAAAACACCTCAACATAAAGTACAGTTCGGAGATGTTTATTGATAGGATAAGCTTACAAGGGGAATACCTTAGCATGGTTCTCCGATTGGAGCAGCTGAACATGACCTTTGTGTTTGAATCCTAAGCTTACAACGGGAATACCTTAGCATGGTTCTCCGATTGGAGCAGCTGAACATGACCTTTAAGTTTGAACTGCCTACAGAGTTTGGCCACATTTATTAGAAATTACTTACTATTTGTTTAGATAAACACTTTGATTGAGAGTTTGGCCTATTCCTCGAGAGATTGACCCCAATTTAGTTTGGTTCTATATTTGATTTAATGACCGCTTTATACTTTTTTTTAGATATAATTTCGGATACATCATCTACCAAGCCCGATCTACACTTAAAAACAAAAAAAATTGTAGAAATTTAAAATTTTGCCACGGGAGGGGTCGGTTCTAGTTGGGACTAAGGCACCATTGCAACCATGGATTTGTTGCTGCAGTGGTACCACTGCAGTGAGAAATGTTCCACTGCAGTGGCACTGTTGTATTGACAGAAGCATCACTACAACAACAATAGGCAATAGGTCCCTGTGTTTTTTTTTTAAGTTTTTCTAATTTGCTTATTTTCCTTTTCTTAGCATCCTGAATCACTTTCTAAGACTATAACTGCAATATTTGAAAGTCTAATACTATGGTTAACCAGCACGCATACTAAAGGTTCGTTAACACCACCTACCGTGAGCATTATAAAGAAAGGTAACTCACTAAGGCCTTCCTCTATGATAACGGGTTTGTAATGAAAGATATGGCTTAGAAGGCCCCTAATATTTACAACCAGTTAGAGACTATTAACTGGGCAATATGATAGAGGCCATCTATGCATGGCTGGATGTAGTTAAGGAGTTCAATGTCATAATCCCAAATATGGATTGGTGTGTGCCCCTACCCACCATCTGTATTCGAGGGAATAATGTTCCAGTGGATGGTGCAACCATCAATGACACCTTGGGGGTACCCAAGGCTCTATAATGCTGTCTTTAAGGCTAAAATTAAACCTAAATTGGGTGGAAACCTAAATTGGGTGGCACAAAATCGATATCAAATTGTTAGTAATCATTCCTTTCTCTGCAGAGGCTCAAAGATGGTTGCAATTGGAATCTCAGGGGATCTTTCCTTTGAGAAATATTACTGATGTGACCTTCCACAAGGATATGATGGTACACTATGCTCTCTCGTGTATAGAAATGAATGTGGGAATATATATTATCAAATAGTGGCTATGTTTATACACCAGGGGTAGGTACTCGAGAGATCTTTTCTTCCCCTCCCTGAACATGGAGCTGTTGTGATGTGTCCTTCAACCCATTGAAGACGAAGGCTTCATGGAGAAGAAGTAATAAAAAGAGGAAGATAGGGTTGAAGGGTAAGAGTAGCGTGGCCGAAGGGAGAGAGGAGACTAACACCCCTCCTATAGGGTCCTATATCCATAGGTGGATAGGTAGCCAACCTTGCTATTGTTTAGGATTATTTTGGGTGGCCCCATTTGCATTTTTGAAATTTGGCTCCTATGAGTTCCACGACTCCTTCAAACTCAACTCGATCCTATGCAAAGCTATTAAAAGAGCTTGATGAGGAGAACAAGAAGTGAAACTTTCAGTACCGTATACTGGTCTGGATGTGGAAGGATATACAAGCCATATTCAAGTGTGCCTCTCTTGCTAATAAGCTCCTAAGGATGATGAAGAAATATATAAAGGAGTTCTCGTTCTTTAGCAAGATGAAGGAGGAGGGCTTAGATGCCTCGAGCCTCGGAGATGGGGAGGCCACCAGCTAGACCCTTCCCCCTCAGTTGTTTTACGAATTTTGGATTTTGGGTTTCCCCTCTCTGGGACATCTAATAAATAGTATTTATATTTTTTTCATACTTCTAGGGCTTATTACTTAACAAAATAATATAATGCATTACTAGATATGTAGGGTAATGATTTCTATCCAAAATACTACAAACATAGGGTTATTTTTGTGAAAAATAAAGAATAAAAAATTAGGGGATGCCCTGGCAGCTTACTGGCTTAGCATTAATACAATAATTGATTCACCACTGTAGCAACAAAGTGGTATTGCATCTGTTCCATAGAAGCAGTAAGAAGCCGCTGCAGTTATATTACTGCAGCAATAAATATGTCGCAACAACAGCGTCTAACAATGACTTTGATTTTAACCACTTTTAGGTCTTTTCTAACACGATGCTATCCTACGAACTCTTTATTACCCCTTTCCCTCATGTCTTGGCAACTTTTAACCAAGAATACTCAATTTCATTTTTGTAAGTCTATTGTTTACGTTGTTTTCAAATCCTGCAACTCAATTCGCACAAACTATGTTCCAAAACACCGCTCGTCTTAAGAAATTACTTACCATGATAACTTAGCATGAAAATAGCAGGTACCCAGATAATTTGTCAGGACAGGGATAAAAATTAAGGAATACTTGAAATCACTAGAAATTAAGATGTGTCCTAAATCACAAAGATAAAGATATACCTCAAAACCACATTAGCCCTTACAATCCTGAGTTCTTTTTGTAAAAACTCACCTTGTATAACTCATAATAATCACTTACGCTTAAGAAAGTGGACCTGCTTACAGTAAGGCACTCATTATAGCAAATAACACAGTTCATATAAGTAATACAAATCGAAATCTATTGTAACATGGTGTAAATAGTTACAACACAAGTATTTTCTCATCAAGCATGACCGCTTAATAAAAGAGGAGTTATGTTCACTAGCAGCACTAATACTACATCATTCTCTATATCTAAATATAATTTTTGACATTAGACTACAAGTCTTGTACTTCTTATCGACCTCTATCAATTAGAACAACATTATTCCAACCTTCGAGATTATTAAGAAAACACCGCTCGTCTTAAGAAATTACTTACCATGATAACTTAGCATGAAAATAGCAGGTACCCAGATAATTTGTCAGGACAGGGATAAAAATTAAGGAATACTTGAAATCACTAGAAATTAAGATGTGTCCTAAATCACAAAGATAAAGATATACCTCAAAACCACATTAGCCCTTACGATCCTGAGTTCTTTTTGTAAAAACTCACCTTGTATAACTCATAATAATCACTTATGCTTAAGAAAGTAGACCTGCTTACAGTAAGGCACTCATTATAGCAAATAACACAGTTCATATAAGTAATACAAATCGAAATCTATTGTAACATGGTGTAAATAGTTACAACACAAGTATTTTCTCATCAAGCATGACCGCTTAATAAAAGAGGAGTTATGTTCACTAGCAGCACTAATACTACATCATTCTCTATATCTAAATATAATTTTTGACATTAGAATACAAGTCTTGTACTTCTTATCGACCTCTATCAATTAGAACAACATTATTCCAACCTTCGAGATTATTAAGATACCAGTGGGGACTGACTAATTCCAATTGTAATTGACGAGATATAAATTGGAATCTATGAGATACTAATTGGACTCAACTCGAGTAAACAACACTAATATGTCATGATATGAAAGAAAAAGTGAGATTGATTTCTTAGATACCTTTTAGCTTCCTTCCAATTTGATATGGACGTCAACACACTAATCTATAGGACTTTAATCAACATTTGTTCTTGTACTTGGAAACTGGTAATATGGTCTTTGATACAATCTTGTCATGACTCAATTCACGAATCGTGTGGGCACCTACCCGCCTCTACCCTAGATAGGAGAACCCTTACCACCCAACTATGCAATTAAGTGTGAAAGTTAGATAAAATAGTTTTTAAAAGAAATAATCCCTTAATCAACACAAACTCTTATCCAAATACATTTGATAATTAATTACAGTGCAGAAAATAAAACAATCATTTCCCAGAACCTAATCTAAACTAGTACAAAAGCACTAACAATGGAAAGAAGGACTCGAGACATAACATCCATGTAAGAGTGAGATGACAGAAGCTGCTAAAGATTAACTATCATTTTACCTATAAAAACTCTAACTGTCCTAAAACATGGTTATACCCTCGGATGGAGATATAGTAAGTGTAGTACTAGTACAACCACATGTTCTAGTAGTTATCATTGGTCCACTAGGGATAGAAATAAATAATAACAATTTCTAGTTTAGGTTTAGAATAACTAAACCCTCCAAATGCTCATCTCTTCATGTTTTTAACACATTGTCCTTAGCATCTCTATTACCTGTCTGCCATTCAACAATTTTGTGTATCTTTGTCCTTTCACAATTTAGTCCCTCTTTAAGTTCCCTAACTCTTGTCTTACCCTCTTAACAAACATCCCTATGAATCTACTCCCAACATAATTACAACTCACTATTCCACCTCTAAATTATACTAACACAACCATTAATCTCACTTTCTAGGATACTATAAAATCTAGACTAAATCACCCAATACCCCGCATATACCGCGTATATACACTATCCATACTAAGATTAAGATAAGTAATCAAATATAGGCATACCTAGCACTACACATACTTCCAGTACACTAATCATACCCACAAACCAACTACACAACATAAAACAAGTACAAACATAACACTTTATCTCAGCAAGTATATATAGGTATACAATACATCAATTACACTTAGGTAGATGATTGCAACAATGGTCATCACAATAAATATATTAGAGTCGGCAAGGATTTCTAATGATAATTGAATACATATGAGATTTACACACATACTGAGTCAGCAGGGAGTCTTAACTATGACCTATAAGGGATGAGCCCTATCCATGTACCAGAGTCGGTGTGACATCCATTCCACCAACCGTGTCTGCATGATATCCATTATGTATAACATTGTTGGTGTGATACTTGATTCATATATCATCTCAATACTATCTCAAAATCATATGTTAAATGCATGATATAGTCAATAATCACCATTAATGCCCAAAAGTTAATCACAAATGCGGAACTATTATGTAATCACAGAGTCAAGCAAGTCTTTACTAATATTAGTGACTCATGTAGTTCCACCAAAGTCTAGTCGAGAAATCATTTTTACATGCACATATATAAGCAAAGAGTAACAATTTTGCATTACACCCAAACTATCCATGCTTACCCAATCTATGATTAATACCGCTAGCATTCACCTATATTTATACTAACTGGTGAGTCCCAACCTAGATACTATGTCTTACCTACCCTCTCTTTCCTTCCCTCTGACTATATCTATTCCTATTTTACTATCAGCAACTACCCATAAACACCGTACACATACCCAACTTTTTTGACTCCTTTCGACTCACCATGACATCTAGGAACCTACGTATAATGTAGGGTCTGAGGAAACCTCTTTTATCCCTATGCAGTGTTAGGTGGATTCGTGTTCGTCGGTTGGTCTACGTTGAAGTGGTGATCCTCCATCTTTTGGAAGGCCAGACATTTCGTTGCTTTCCTTATGAGTATCTAAATCCCATCGATTTCCATTCATATTTTGGATTTCTTTTTGTCCATGGTCGGGGGGCATGTCCCGACCTAGTTTGATATTCTGATTGGATTAGAGGCTTTTATGGATATATGTGTTGGTTGGATGGTGTTGTTGACTCTTAGAGATTAGTTTTTAGCTACCTTAACTGTTTTATCTTTTTTTCTTTGGTTGCCTTCCCCTTGTTATTATTTGGAATATGTTTGGCTTGTACAGGATATAGGGGTGGTCTCCGATCCTCGGTAGACTTGAGATACTTGTCACAACTAGGCTTGGGGTCGGGTCGTGACATCTAATTTCTATACAATTAGTAGAAAATGGGAGAAATCGAACTAAATGGGGATTTTATAAGTACTGGGTGTTGTTAACTCCACCATTGGGTTGCTTAAGCGGTCATCATATTAGCGACCAAGTGTCACTTTAGCGAAACTTGTTGACCCCTGCACATATCTGTAAATCGACCTTTGGTCGCTTAAGTGGCCATTGCTTAAGTGACAAAGGCATCGCTTAAGTGACAAAGAAATACCTTCTGAGCAAGACAGGTTGCTTAAGTAAACGAATGGGCGCTTAAGATAATGCAGCAGCACTAGCTGAAAACTTATAATTATTCTGGGTTTCCATCAACCCCTTGGGATCCATCTGGAATCCCGTATGTTACCCAATAAAATTTGACATTCCAGACTCAATGACGCAGTCAAAATTTTCATTTAGGGTTGTTTTGATAAAAAATGGATCCCACACCTATGTGCCATTTTTCTTAACTTTTGGCCAATAGCCCGAAATGAGTCCAAACGCCTTGGGACCTGAACAAAGAGTCTTCCTAGTCTAAAATTGATATTTTGGAGATGTTGGAACTCTTAGAATTGGAATACAAGGTCGTTTGACTAAATTTTTTGGTCGGTAGCCAATTTTAACCAACGGAGACTTTAAAATAGAGAATTAGCTCTAAAAATCAAAAGAAGTGCCCGATAAATAAATTGTCAGCTCCAGCACGTCATAAGTGACTTGGAGAAGCTGTAGGAAAGCTCTAAATGCTGAAAATGGTGAAAATGTAGGAAATGACCTAGAGGGTCACTACAATATCCATTACTAAGAAAACTTTCATCTGCAAAAGTAAAGGATTACGATCTACCTAAAGTCTCAAATAGATGAGGATATTAGGTTCGAATCTCACTCTCAATCTCCCAGTAGTCTCTTCTACTAGGCGGTGTCTCCACTGAACCTTAACTACTGGAATCTCTCTAGTGCGCATTCGTCTGATATCCCTTGCTAATATGAACACAGGATCCTCCACGAAGGTCAATCACTCATCCAACTGAACCGAATCCCATCGAAGCACATGAAAATGTACCTCCGCAAAATAAAAACATGAATAATTGGATGAACAACACAAATTTGGGGGTAAGTCTAACTCATAATCCATCTCACAAACTATGTGAAGGAACTCAAAGGGTCTAATATATCTAGTACTGAGCTTGCGTTTCCTCCCAAACCTCATCACACCCTCCATGGATGATACACCGAAGGAATACCCAATCACCAACTCTAAATAATCAAGACATGAAGTCTACGGTCTGTGTAAGCCTTTTGCCAACTCTAAGATACCCTCAACTTAGCTTGAATAATCCTAACTCTATCCTGAAGCAAGTCGGTACCATGAGGTCTAATCTCGTAGGTCTTAAACCAAGCAATCATAGAATGACATCGTCTACCATATAAAATTTCAAAAGGCTCCATCTCAATACTCGAATGGTAGTTATTATTATACACAATATTTTCCAAAGCCAAGTGCTACTCCCACTAACCTCCAAAATGCATAACATAGGCTCATAGCATATCCTCAAAAACTTGAATAGTCCATTCTGACTGTCCTTCAGTCTAAGGTTGGAAGGTTCTGCTTAGATCCACCTGAGTACCTAAGTCCTCCTAAAAAGCTCTACAAAAGCTAGAAGTGAATACTGAAGTTTGATCTAAAATGATACATATAGGCACACCATGCAAATGGACTATCTCACGAACATAGATACGGGCTAACCTGTTGGCATTAAAGGACATCTGAATAGGAATGAAATATGCCTATTTGGTCAACTAATCCACAATGACCCAAATACAATCAGAAATACGGGGAGTACGAGGCAAACCACTAATAAAGTCCATAATAATTTACTCCTACCTCCACTCGGGAATGGGTAATCTCTGAATTAAGCCACCAGGTATTTGATGCTCGGCCTTCAGGTGCTGACAACATAGGTAATAAGAAACAAAGTTTGCTATATCTCTGATCATACCACTCCACCAATAATGCCGTCTCAAATCTCAATACATCTTAGTTATACAGTGGTGAATAGAATACTGGGATCTTTGAGCCTCGCACAAAATCAACTTAATCAAATCACAAACCCTCAAAACATAAATGTAGCTAACAAATCTCAAAATACCCTCAGTATCTATAGTAGCCCTCTTGGATTAAACACCTGATCACAAATAATGCAAAGTCTTATATCCTGAAACTGACAACTCCAAATTTGTTCAAATAGTAACGAACTCACCTCAACACTAGCAAGAATTCTCTTGGGGTCTAAAATATCAAATTGCACCATCACATTGGCTAACGAGCAGATGTCCCGTGTGAACAACTTCTAAGAAACTCAGATAAAAGCCAAGGTACCCATACTAGCTGCCTTCCAACTCAAGGAATCTTCTACTACATTTGTCTTGCCCGGACAATACAAAATGGAAATGTCATAATTATTAAGAAACTCCATCCATCTACGTTGCCTAGAATTAAACTTTCTCTGGGTCATAAGGTGTTGAAGACAATGATGATTCGTGAGAATCTCACAATGCATGCCATAAAGATAATATTTCCAAATCTTAAGCATGAAAACTATTATTTCCAACTCCAAATCATGAGTAGGGTAGTTGCATTCATGCATCTTCAGCTGCCTCAATACATAAGAAATAACTTAACCTTGTTGCTTCAACACATAACCAAAACCAGTACTGGAAGCATCACAATATACAGTGAACCCCTCAGTCTTAATAGAAAGAGCAAAAATAGGAGCTAAAATGAGGAATACCTCTCAACTCACTACTGGGACCATTGAAAAGGAACCTCTTTTTAGGTTAATCCAGTCATCAGCACTGCAATAGTAAGAAATCTCTCAATGAATCTTGTATAATAACCGTCCAAACCAACAAAGCTACGAACCTCAAATGGAGATGTAGGCCTAGCCCAATCACTAATAGACTCAATATTCACTGGATCCACTATAATCCCATCCTTAGACACCACATGCCCAAGGAATGTCACTGACTCAAGCCAGAACACACACATAGAAAATTTGGCAAAAAATTTATGATCTTTCAAAGTCTGGAGCACAATTCAAATGTTGCATATGTTCCTCTCTACTCCTCGAATACACAAGGATGTCGTCGATTAACATAATCACAAAAGAATCTAAATAAGGCCTGAACACGTGGTTCATCAAATCCATATATGCGGCTGGGGAATTAGTTAACCCAAAAAACATCACTGGGAACTCTTAATGACCATGCATGGTCCTAAAGGATATCTTTTGGATATCCCTAAGATGAATCCTCAAATGATGGTTATCGAATCTCAAATCAATCTTAGAGAACATTGTTTCTTCCTGAAGTTGATCAAATAATCATTAATACAAGGTATATGATACTTATTCGTCACCGTCACCTTGTTAAGTTGTCGATAATCAATAAACATATGCAAGAAACCATCATTTTTCAGTATGAACATGATAGAAACTCCCCAAGGTGACACAATCAGTCTAATAAAACCCTTACCAAGAAGATCCTAAAGCTGAGAATTCAACTCCTTAAGCTCGGCTGGAGCTATACAGTAAGGTGCCATAGAAATAGGTCGAGTGCTTGGCTCAAGATCATTAATAAACTAAATATCACGCTCAAGAAGAAGACCAGGCAGATTAGTATGAAAAATATTAGGAAACTCATGAGTTATAGGAATAGAGTCAAGTGACAGACTCTCTACTCTAACATCACAAATATAAGTAAGATAAGACTCACAAACCCTCTAAATGAGTCTCTTAGCCCGAATATAAAAGGTAATCCTTATCAGCACACGAGTAATAGCTTTTTTCCACACAACCGAGGGTATTCCAGGCATGGCTAAGGTAACAGTCTTGGCAAAACAATCCAAGACTGCATGATAGTGGGATAATCAGTCCATGCCTAGAATAACATAAGAATTCACAATGTTTAACTTTATAAGATCATTCATAGTATCAAACTCTCAAACAATCACCACACATGATCTATAAACTCAAACAACTACTAAAGAATCGCCCACAAGAGTAGATACATATAACGGCACAGATAAAGAATCCTAAGATAACTCTAACCATGAGGCATAATAAGTAGACATATAAGAATAAGTGGATCCCAGATAAAAATAGGTAAAATCCATCTGATGGCATACCAAATCATACCTATGATAACAACATTTGAAGACTCAGCCTCAAGTCTAGCTGGTACGACAAATAACTGACCACATCCACCACCTGGCTGGGCTCCAGACTGATCTCCTGTCTTACCTGCCTGAGGATCTCCATGAGCACCATAAGGACCACCCCGATGACTATGCATACCACCTCTAGCTGGGGTAAAACACTCTGAACTGAAGGAACCATCGCTCCACGACTGAGGCACTCTTTCGATAAATGGATAAAGGCCCCATAATCATAACATGCCCCAGGCGCTACACTGAAACCAGAAGATTCGGCTGGCCCAGAATAAACACCATAGCTAAAATACTCTGAAGACAAACCCCTCAGAGGATGACTATCACGACCCAATTTTTGGCTCATGATGACACCTACTAAAACCCATCAATAGATAAGCCGACATCATAACTCGGGGCTAAGGAAATAGGTTACCTTGGTAGGAATGTCCAACATGGACCAAATAAATGAACATAATATAAGCAACAATGTTCCAAATAAAAGAAAAGATCCAACATACGAATACTAATCCCCATGACCAGGTAGTACCAGTACAAGAGCACACAAGGACATAACCGATCAATGACATAACCACACATATATCGACATATTCATATACCCTTACCATATATATTATCACCACTATATTAGTATATCATCCGGGTCTACCGGGCATCATCATAACATCAATACCTCTTCCAAATTTACTGGGCATCATCACATTATTAATATATCCTCTGAATTCACCGATCATCATAATATTAATACATCTTCTAGATTTATCGGACATCATTACATTATCAATATATCCTCTGAATTTATCGGGCATCATCATATTATTAATATATCCTCTGGATTCACCGAGCATCATTATAACATCAATACCTCTTTTGAATTTATTGGGCATAATCACATTATGAATATATTCTCCATATTCACCGAGCATCAACATAAAATCAATACCTCTTCAAAGAAAATAATAGATACATACATATGTAATCAAATTAATAACAAGTACAACCCAACAATAATAGAGAATAAAAGGGGTAAGGAAATATGTATCAAGGTACTTTACCATTAATCATCACCACATCATATAAGTAGATGCATGGGCATGTATATCTAAATGATATAATCAATCACCACCTTTCCAAGTTTCATCATAATTATTAATAAGTCAATTACAAGTCATGTGTATGCCTTCTAGAATCCTTTTCTACTCACATGGTTCAAAATATTAGCGTAATAGATTCTTTTATACTACCATTATCTTAGTCATAATGCCAAAATTATGATAAGAGTTGTGATATAATTCAAGGTTTACATAGTAAACTAGCAAATGAGCCAAGTGATAGCATAACAATAGATTCATTCCACAAGACTTTCCAATGTTATCTATATCATGATAACAAGGTAGTAATCAAGTATATAAATCATCCCAATATCGACCATATGCATAAACCATTTATTGGGATTAGCCATTACATCACCAAGAGCATGATCTAGGCATTCAAGACATATCTAGGTCTCTAAGAAGTTACATAGTTCAAGATTTAGGCAAGTCAAGTTCTGCTTCTAATAATTCCACAAATTTCTCTTCACAAAGTCTAAATTCTACCCAAAATTAGGCTAAGTTATCTAATTCATTCCTTAAGGGTGTACCGATCCACACTAGTTCTATTAGACAATACTTACTCAAGTATTCCTCGTAAGTCAACCCAAGTCCCTAAAGACATCTTCACAATAAGCATATCTAGTTAACATAGCTCTAAGGTGAGTGAACAAAGTCACTCTTATCTACTAGATAAGAAAGAGTATTCTCATGTTATTCATGCTATTGCAACTCCAACTAACCAAGGTTCTAAGCTATGAGTCAAATATCACACTTACAAATTCAAAAGCCTAGATGATTCAACTAATCCCTAACATTATCGCCTTCCATTTCAAATTCTAAGAACCCACCCAATCTTAGCAAGATATCAAGTTCATACAATAATAAAGCTCAATCTATCGAGAAGTAAGCCTAACCTACCTCAACCCCAAGTAGCTCATGAACCAACAATCTTTGCTTTTCCTTTCCTTAAAGGTTCTTCCACTAGCCAAGCTATCAACAACATAATCTATGCATTATTATGAGAATAACAACACCCATAATGCATCATTGTGCTTTGGGTCCAAAATGACACCAAAATCTCTCAAGTTGGTCCCACATAAGGAAAATAGATTTTTGAGACTAACCCATTTCTTGACTATCATTAGGGAGTCATATCTCTGAATAATTAAGAGAATACCATATACATTTGGGTTAAAATAATGCTTCAAGACCATATGGGGTTTTGGGTCCAAAAATAAGAAATCAACACCAAAATTTAAAGGATTCATACCTTAGATTCATGGACAATCATGAATACACAAGCTATTTAGACTTCTAGTCAATACACAAAACTCACTTAGAGAGATTAACACTTTATTAGGGTTTTAGAGCTCAAAAGGGATGCATAAATGACTAAATTTTATCCCAAAAATGGCTTATAAATGGACCACTCCAACTCTCAGGATGCCCAATCGTGCACATGCTCTAGGACGTGATAGCACTCATTCAACTATGATCAGGGTATCACCATCCATGATAGGCAATGGCTCAAATTTGATCCCAAGTTTTGATCAATGCCTTGGGATGCATCCGAAGTTTGATACAAACAAATGAGATATGTAACCATATAAATTTCGACGTTCTGGACACGTTTACAAGATCAGATTTTCCATCTGATACCATTTTACTAAATTTTTTACTAGGTGACTAATTGGAACCATCGAAGACTTCTAAATGGGTAAATGGTTCTAAAAATCAAATGAACTATCAAGTAACCTAACTATCAGTTCCAGCAAGTCATAAATGAATTAGAGAGGCTATAGGAAAGCTCTATCAGCGAAGATAAACATAACATTAAAAATGACCTGAAGGGTCATTACAACATCGACTACTAAGGAACTTTTATCCCCAAAAGTTAAAAACGAAGAAATATAACACCCCATATTTCCCAAGAGTAATCTAAGTCCTAATACATGAGTATTCGTATATGAAATTTTTGAAAAACTCATTATTTTTTAGTTTAAATACTTCCATTGTGTAGGAAATTCTAATAGCTTTCCAACGATAAAAAATTTGCCCAAATCTGATAATCGAGTAAGAAGTTATAGCGATTTTAAGTTTTAGTCATTACACACCGTCATTTTAACCTTTAGCACGATGCAGAGCAGGCCAATCTCCCATTTGGAAAATTCCAATGAGGGTCCACGATCCTGGCGCATTGCGCTATAGGTTTACTTGATAATTGTCCATTTCCAGTGTCAACGCGCGATACCACCGCATCGCGGTGAACTTCCAGGTCCAACCAATGAAGGGTCGCGATTTTCCCGCGTCGTGCCATAGACCAGTTTCCTAGTTTTCCAATTCTAGTGATACAGCACGATAACACCGCATCGTGCTAGCCCAAAAAATTGGGATTTTCAGTCAGTTCTGAGTTTTAAATTCTAAGGGCTTTTTAGTACTTTTCCCTTGTCCCAGTCAGCCCCAAACATGAAATTAAGTCACTAACAACCTAATTGGGCATTATTCAAATCAATTTTTTCCCAAAATCAAGAACATTCTCTCAAGTATCAAAACCCTAACCTTCAAGAATCAAGGTCAAATTTCAAGAACTCTCCATCAATCCTTCCAAATTCATTATCCCAAGTAAGTTAGATGTTTATCCATGGATACCTTTTATCCATGGAGCCAAGTAACCTATGTTATTATGTTTTAAATTATGATTTCATCCATGAATCTCCATGTACTATTGATTTTATACCATGTTACCATGAAATTATTGTTATTATTCAATCTTTCATATTTTAATACTATTATTTATTCAATTAAATCATGATTTAATGCTATTATGATGAATTTATGCTATTCCTACAAATTTCATGACATTCCTTTGATTCTTTTAAACCATGAACTACAAGTGTTTGATAAATGCATACAAGAGTGATTTATTTAATAATAGCCTTCATGTTTTGTTCTTCAAGATTTAGTGTCTTTTCAGTATTATTTTTTTAAGTCCTGGGGGTATTGAATACACGAAAACCATAGTTGTTTATTTAGTCTAGTCTTGTTACATTACAGAATAGTCTCCAGATTATACTATGACCATTATAAGAATAGTCAGATATCAGTTATTAAACTCAGAACAGTCTAGTATCTCAGTGTCTTTAAGTTGGGAGTAAGATTTAGCACCGAGCGAGTGAAGGGATGGCGGCTTCCCCGTCAGATAGGCAGAGTCGTTAGTTGCAGTCCCTATACTCTAGAACTATATAGCCAGCGTAGGATAGAGTAGTCACCTATCAGATTAGGCTTGACTATCTCTCAGGGGTCATCCGTCAGTCCAGGCTTGACACCCTTAGTCCTTTGGACATTATATAAGTTTAGTGGATCCACATAGCCATCATTAGTACCCGTGGCCTAATATTAATATCCTTCTAACTGGGGTTATAGGTTTAACCCCGATTAGCTCAAATAGGGGAATTTCAGTTAGATGATACCTCCCACAGTCTCAAATATAGTCTCAGTTACAGTCCCAGACAGTTATTCAGTCTTAGTATTATTTGACCAAAGTATACAGATTTAAGTTATTTCAGTATTTCAGTTTATAGATTTTTCTCAGTTTATGTTATATGCTTGGTCATGCATCCTCAATATTTATAGATTTATGCATTTTCAGTGTCTACAGATACCATACATTTTATTCAGTACTTCATGCTTTACATGTATGTCCAGTTAATTATTATTATCCCTATTTATGAGACCATGCATATCAGCCTACCTCATTTAGCATACCAGTACATTTAAAGTACTGATCGCATAAATTTTATTTTGTGCTATGATGTCTCATATCATAGGTGTTGATGCTCAGTTCCTGGATCGCACCTAGATTCTCAGATTATCAGTCGTACAGTAGCAGTGGTGAGTCCTCATTATCTGAGGATAGATCATATTACTTTATGTCTTTATCTCAGTAGTTAGAAGAGTTAGTTGGGGCCTATACCATCAACTCACAGTATTCAGTTTAGAGGCTTTTCAGATACTACAATTAGCCATTCAGATTATTCAGATTTTAGTATTTTGCCAGATTCATAATTCAATAGTCATTTCATTATTAAAACCTTATGACATTTCAGTTATTCTTCTGTATTCATGATTATATTATTCAGTGCTTACTGCTGGTACCAGCTCATGGGTTAGCTTATGGTCCCTCACGACCATAAGCATCGTGTAACGACTAGGGGGTAGTCTCGGGTTATTATAAACTTGATATCAGAGCCTAAGGTTTTAAAGTATCCTAGGATGTCTAAAAGTCGCGTCTAGTGGAGTCTTGTGCATGGGTGGGTAGCGCGCCATACTTATGGATGAGAGGGTACAAGACGTTTAGGAAAAAGTTTCCCTTCTTTTAGTATTCATGTAGTGCGATTGAGCATGAGCTCAAGTTAAACTCTCAGTCTAATCTATTTCCTCTTTTCATTTATAGAACATGCCTCCCAAGAAAAATGGAAGAAGAACAGAAAGTCAACCAGTCCCTTAGCCCATCCAGATAGATCCTCTGGACGAGCATGTCTCTCGCGCAGAATTCAGGGCTGCGTTCACTACCCTAGCAAACTCCATAGAAGTACAAAATAAATGACCAGCTACTATTCTGGCCAACCTAGTGGCCAATACTACTGCAACTAAAATTTAGCACTTCACCCAGACTAATCCTCCTTCTTCCACGGGGTTAAGTCTGAAGAGGATCCACAGACATTCTTAGATATGGTTCAAAAAGTTAGGGGTGCTATGGGGGTAACGTCTAGTAAGAGTGCCGAGTTGGCTGTTTATCAACTACAGGATATAGCCCATACTTGGTTTAAGTATTGGAAAGTTGATAGAAGTGTTGATGCAGGGCCTATAGAATGGGAAAAGTTTTCCACGACTTTCTTGGATAGATTCTTTTCATTAGAGTTGAGGGTGGCTAAGGTATTAGAATTTATTAATTTAAGGCAACGCAGCATGAGTGTGAGGGAGTATTCTCTCAAGTCCACTCAGTTAGCTAGATTTGCTCCTCATGTGGTAGCTGACAGTAGGTCCAAGATGAGTAAGTTTATGTTTGGCGTGTCTGATAGTGTGGTCAAGGAGTGTAGGACCGTAGTGCTAATTAGTGAGATAGACTTATCTAGACTGATGGTCCATGCTCAACAAATAGAGCAGCAAAAGACTAAGAAGAGGGAGAGAGGAAACAAAAGATCTTGGGTAGTTTTAATTTCAGTCAGCCAAAGTTAGAGGGTGGTAACCATCCTTCATTTCACCTGAGGTCTTTAGCCCCAGAGCCCTCTTCAACTAGTGCCCCAATACCCAAATTCAGAAATGACAATAGGGATAGGGCACCAGGCTCTAAGTCCCAGGTCAGTGTTAGCAGTGCTCGTACAAATCCTTTATGTCAGAAATATGGCAGACATCATCAGGGTGAGTGTAGAGCGGGTAGCAATATGCGCTTTGGGTGTGGCAATCCAGGCCATCGAATTTGGGAGTGTCGGGTAGTTTCTCAGAAGGGTAGGGACGTGCGCCAACAGAGCCAGTCCCATCATTCGTCAGTTCCATCTGGCCACACAACTCGGTAGGGTTCTGCTCCTATCTTTCATCAGTTCCATCCAGCCACACAACTCAGCAGGGTGCTGCTCCAGTGCTACCAGCGGTCAGCGTCCGAACAGACTATATGCTCTTTAGTCTAGCCAAGAACAGGAAGATTCTCCTGACGTAGTTACTGGTACGTTGCATTCTTTCACTTATATATTTACGCTTTAATATACCCTGGAGATTCTTTTTCTTTAGTAACTCCATATTTATCCATTAACTTCGGAGTCAGTCCCAAAACTCTAGCAGAGCCCTTTTCAGTGTCTACCCCAGTAGGAGTTTCCATTGTAGCCAGGCAGGTACACAGGAACTGTCCAGTCATAATATCTCAATAAGTTACCTCAGTTGATATCATGGAGTAAGAGATGACATATTTGGACGTCATTCTCAGCATGATTTAGCTCCACTCATACTATGCCTCAGTTGATTGTAGAAATAGAATAGTTCATTTCCAGTTCCTAAATGAACCAGTCCTTGAATAGAGGGGTAGTACTACAGCGCTTAAGAGTCAGATGATTTTGTATCTTAGAGCAAGAAAGATGATATCCAAGGGGTGTGTCTACCATCTTGTTCAAGTCAAAGACTCTAGCTCAGAAACTCCTAGTCTTGAGTCAGTCCCGGTAGTAAATAAATTCTTAGATATGTTTCCTAAAGATCTTCTCGGAGTTCCTCCCAAAAGGAAAATTGACTTCGGAATAGACCTTCTCCCAGATACTCAGCCTATATCTATTTCGCCATACAAAGTGGCTCCAGCTGAACTCAAAGAGTTGAAAGAACAGTTAAAGGATCTCCTAGATAAGGGATTTATCAGGCCCAACTTCTCCCCATGGGGCACGCCTATTCTATTCATGCATAAGAAAGATGGTTCTCTCAGAATGAGTATTGACTACCATCAGTTGAACGAGGTCACAGTCAAGGATAAATACGCACTTTCTAGAATCGATGACTTGTTTGACCAACTTCAGGGTTCCAGTTACTTTTCCAAGATAGACCTCATATCAAGCTGTCATAAGATTAGAGTCAAAGAATATGATATTCCAAAAATAGCATTCCGAACTTGGTATGGTCACTTCAAATTTCTAGTCATGTTCTTTCATCTCACGAATACCCCAGCAGCTTTCATGGACTTGATGAACTGAGTACTCAAGCAGTACTTAGACATGTTCATCATAGTATTCATTGATGACATTCTAGTCTATTCTTATAGTGAAAGAGATCATGCATACCATCTCATCATAGTGCTTCAGAATCTTAGAGCCCACCAGTTATTCGCTAAAGACACTAAGTGTGAATTTTGGATAAGATCAGTAGCTTTTCTTGTCCATATTATTTTTGGTGATAGCATTAGAGTTGATCCTCAAAAGATCGAGGTGATGAGAAACTAGCCTAGACTCATCTCTCCATCAGACATCAGGAGCTTCTTGGGTTTAGCTGGCTATTACCGTTAGTTTGTTAAAGGGTTCTGTTTTATTGCATCCCCCATGCCCATTGACTCGGAAGAAAGTTAAGTTTCAGTGGTAAGATAACTACGAGAAGAGTTTTCCAGAATTGAAGACTTGACTTACCTCAGCCCCAGTTCTTACCCTACCAGATGGTTCTGATGGGTTTGTTATGTACTGTGATGCGTCCAGAGTAGGCTTGGGTTGTGTCCTCATGCAGAGAGGTAGGGTCATAGCCTACGTCTCCAGATAGCTTAAGCCTCATAAGAGAATTATCCTAATCATGACCTTAAGCTAGCAGCAGTAGTATTTGCTTTAAAGATTTGGAGGCATTACTTGTATGAGGTGCATTTAGATGTGTTCATAGATTACAAAAGCCTATAGTATATGTTCTCTCGGAAAGATTTAAATCTGCGTCATAGAAAATGGTTAGAGTTATTGAAGAATTATGACATAAGTGTTCTGTATCATCCGGACAAGGCCAATGCAGTGGTTAATGCTCTCAGTAGATTGTCGATGGGTAGTGTTGCTCATATTGAGGATGGTAAGAAGAAGTTAGCTCAGGAAGTCCATCAGCTTACCCAACTAGCTGTCCATTTACTCGATTCAGCAGAAAGTAGTATATGGGTGCAGAGTTCAGTAGGCCCATGTAGAAATAGGAGGAAGTGAACATAGACTTTATGACAGGTTTGCCTCGTACCCGCCATCAGTATGATCCCATTTGGGTTATTGTAGATAGGATGACCAAATTAGCTTGTTTCTTGTTAGCCCATACCTCTTATTCAGCAGAGGACTATGCCAATCTCTATCTTAGAGAGTTGGTTAGGTTTTACGCTATTCCCTTATCTATCATCTCAGATAGAGGTACCCAGTTTACCTCTCACTTCTAGAAAGCATTCCAAAAGAGTCTTGGTGCCCAAGTCCATCTCAGTACTGCCTGCCACCCTTAAACAGACGGCCAAGCAGAATAGACCATTCAGACTCTTGAGGAATGCTGAGAGCATACGTTGTTGATTTAAAGGGTAGTTAGGATGACCATTTGTCTTTGATTGAGTTTGCATACAATAACAGCTATCATTCCAATATCCGTATGGCTCCATTTGAGGCTCTCTATGGCAGGAGATGTAGATCTCCAATTGTTTGGTTTGAAGTAGGTTAGGTTGTAGTAGTTGGGCCTGACTTAGTATTTAATGCCTTAGAGAAGGTTCAGTTGATCAGAGAAAGGATTAGGGCTGCCCAGAGCCGATAGAAATTATATGCCGATGTAAGGAGAAAGGATCTCGAGTTTGAGGTCGGTGATTTGGTGTACTTGAAAATCTCTCCTATGGAGGGAGTGAAGAGATTAGGCAAAAAGAGAAAACTCAATCCCTGCTATGTCGGTCCTTTTAGAATTCTCAGTCGTTTTGGAAAGGTAGCTTACGAGCTTGAGTTGCATCAGATTTAGCCTCAATACACCCAGTATTCCATGTCTCATTGTTGAAAAAGTGTATCAGTGATCCAGCTATAGTTGTTCCCTTAGAAAGTGTAGATATTTAGAATAGTCTTTCCTTTGAGGAAGTTCCAGTCGAAATTCTTGATCATCAAGTTCGCAGACTAAAAACAAAAAAGTTCCAATAGTCAAAGTTCTTTGGCGGAATCAATCCGTTCAGGGAGCTACTTGGGAAGTAGAATCAGATATACGGACCAAGTACCCTCATCTTTTCTTTGCAAATCCATATTCAGTATAAGGGGCCAATCTTCTTAAGATTTTTTTCTGTCATGCTAAGTTTTAGCCGCACATCATGTTCATGTCAATCGTGCATTCATAAATCACTTCACTAATGTATTCCATGCCTCAGACATGCATATTCAGTGTGTAAGCTCAGTTCATTAGTTTCCTCAACTTAACCAGTTTTATTCGGGGATGAATAATCCCAAAGGGAAGATATTGTAACACCCCGTATTTCCCTAGCATAACCTAACTCCCAATACATGAGTATTTGTATATGAAATTTTTGAAACACTCATTATTTTTCAGTTTAGAGCCTTCCATTGCATAGGAAATTCAATTATCTTTCCGACGATATAAAATTCGACCAAATCCAAAAATCGTGTAAGAAGTTATGGCGATTTTAAGTTTCAATCGTTAAACACCATCATTTTAACCTTTAGCGCATCGCGACGAAGGCCAATCTACAATTTGGCAAATTCCAGTAAGGGTCCGCGATACTGGCGCATCGTGCCATAGGTTAACATGACAATTATCCATTTCCAATGTCGAAGCGCGACACCACCGTGACGAGGTGAACTTCCAGGTCCCAATCAGTGAAGGGCCGCGATTTCCCTACGTCGCACCACAAACCAGTTTCCCAATTGTCCGATTCTAGTGATACGACACGATAGCCCCGTATCGCGCTAGCCCAGAAAATCAGGATTTTCAGTTAGTTCCGAGTTTTAAATTCCAAGGGCTTTTTAGTACTTTTTCCTCGTCCCAGTCAGCCCCAAACACGAAATTAAGTCTCTACTAACCTAATTTGGTATTATTTAAATCAATTGTTTTTCAAAATCAAGAACATTCTCTCAAGTAGCAAAACCCTAACCTTCAAGAATCAAGGTCAAATCTCAAGAACTCTCCATCAATCCTTCCAAATTCATCATCCCAGGTATGTTAGATGTTCATCCATGGATCTCTTTCATCCATGAAACCCAAGTAACCTATTTTAATCACCAAGTTATAATCTTTCAAGTTATTATGTTTTATATGATTTCATCCATGAATCTCCATGTACTATTGGCTTTATACTATGTTACCATGAAATTATTGTTATTATTCAATCTTCCATGTCTTAATACTATTATTTATTGAATTAAACCATGATTTAATGCTATCATGATGAATTCATGCTATTCCTACAAATTCCATGACATTCTTATGATTGTTTTAAACCATGAACTACAAGTGTTTGATAAATGCATACAAGAGTGATTTATTTAATAAGAGCCTTCATATTTTGGTCTTCAAGCTTTAGTGTCTTTTCAGTATTGTTGTTTTGAGTCCTGGAGGTATTGAATACCCAAAAATCATAGTTGTTTATTTAGTCTATCTTAGTATATTATAGAAGGGTCTCCAGATTATATTATGAGCATTATCAGAAAAGTCAGCTATCAGTCATTAAACTCAGAACAGTCTAGTATCTCAGTGTCTTTTCAGTTGGGAGTAGGATTTAGCACCGAGCGAGTGCAGGGATGGCGGCTTCCCTGTCAGATAGGCAAAGTCGTTAGTAGCAATCCCTATACTCTAGAACTACATAGCCAGCGTAGGATATGAGTAGTCACCCGTTAGATTAGGCTTGAGTATCTCGCAGGGGTCACCCGTCAGTTCAGGCTTGACACCCTTAGTCCTTTGGACATTATATAAGTTTAGTGGACCCACACAGCTATCGTTAGTACCTGTGGACTGATATTAACACCCTTCTAACTGGGGTTACAGGTTGGACCCCGATTAGCTCAAATTGGGGAATGTCGGTAAGATGATATCTCTCACAGTCTCAGATATAGTCTCAGTTACAGTCCCAGCTCAGTTATTCAGTCTTAATGTTGTTTGATCAAAGTATACAGATTTCAGTTATTTCAGCATTTTAGTTTACAGATTTTACTCAGTTCATATTATACGCTTGGTCATGCATCCTCAGTATTTATAGGTTTTCATGCATTTTCAGTGTCTACAGATTACATGCTCTTTATTCAGTACTCCATGCTTTACATGCATGTCCAGTTAATTATTATTATTATCCCTATTCATGAGATCATGCATATCAGCCTACCTCATTTAGCATACCAATACATTCAAAGTACTGATCGCATACCTTTTCTTTTGCGTTATGATATCTCATATCATAGGTGCTAACGCCCAGTTCCCCGATCACACCTAGATTCCCATATTATCAGTCGTACAGTGGCAGTGGTGAGTCCTCAGCATCCGAGGACAGATTATATTACTTTATGTCTTTATCTCAATAGTTAGTAGAGTTAGTTGGTTGTCCCATCAACTCACAGTATTTAGTTTAGAGGCTTTTCAGACACAACAGTTAGCTATTCAGATTTTAGTATATTGCAGAATTCATAATTCAATAGTCGTTTCATTATTAAAACCTATGGTATTTCGATTATTCTTCTACATTCATAATTATATAATTTAGTGCTTACAACAGGTACCAGCTCATGGGTTATTTTGTGGTCCCTCGAGACCTAAGCACCGTGTAACGACTAAGGGGTAGTCTCGAGTCGTTACAAAAAAATACCTGAAGTCTCAAACAAATGAGGATATTAGGCCCACATCTCACTCTCGATCTCCTAAGTAGCCTCCTCCACTAGGAGGTGCCTCCAGTGAACCTTAACTACAGGAATCTCTCTCGTGCGCAATTGCCTTACATCACTAGCTAAAATCAGCACAGGCTAATTTACAAAGGCCAACTGCTCATCAAACTGAAATGAATCCCACCTAAGCACATTAGATGGAATAGGAATATACTTATGCAATATAAAGACATGGAAAGCCGAATGAATAGCTGCAAAATCTGGAGGTAAGGCTAACTCATATGCCACAGGTGAAGCACGAAGGAAAACACAGTCACCAATACCAAATCTCAAGGCACGGAGTCTACGGTATGCATATGCCTTTTGCCTACTCTAGGCTTCTATCAGCCTATCCTGAATCACCGTGACTCTATCCAATGAGTCCTGAAGTGAATCAGTACCACAAAGTCTAACCTCCAAAGTATCAAATCATCCAATTGGAGAATGACATCTCCCACCATACGAAACCTTATAAGGCGCCATCTTAATACTCGAGTGATAACTATTGTTGTAGGCAAACTCTACTAATGCTAAATGCTTTTTCCACTGTCCTCCAAAATCCATAACACAGGCTTGGAGCATATCCTTAAGCACCTAAATAGTCTGCTCAGACTGACCATCTATCTGCATATGAAAAGTTGTACTCAAATCCACTCGAGTACCCAAATCCTCCTGAAATACTCTCCAAATCTTGACGTAAATACAGAACCATAATCTAATATGATCGACAAAGGCACCCTTTACAAATGAACTACCTCTCAAACTAAATTTGGCTAATCTCTTAGCACCAAATGTCATCTGAATAGGAATAAAATATGTCGACTTGGTCAAATGATCCATAATAACCCAAATACCATCAGTACCATGGGGAGTACGAGGTAAACCACTAATGAGGTTCATAGTAATCTGTTCCTATTTCCACTGGAGAATGGGAAACCTCTGAATTAATCCACCTAGACGTTGATGCTCAGCCTTAACCTACTAACAAAATAGGCAACGAGCCATAATGTCTGCCACATCTCTCTTCATCCCACCCCACCAGTAATGTTGTCTCAAGTCTCTATACATATTAGTTGTACTAGGGTGAATGGAAAATATAGAACAGTGAGCCTAATGAAGAATCGACTAAATCAAGTCATCCAGCTGGGGGACACAAATATGACCCTAAAAACTCAAAACACCCTTAAAATCAATGGTGTGTCTCCCAGACTCACCACTCACCACCTGATCACGGAGAAAGCACAACTTGCTATCCTAATACTAACGATCACGAATCTGCTCAAATAGGGAGAAACCTTGCCTCCACGCAAGCTAAAATCCTTGTAGGATACGAAATATCAAGGTGAACCATAAGATTGGCTAAGGACTGAATGTCCTATGACATAGGCCTATGAGAAATAGTTATACAAGTCAAGCTACCCATATTTACTGCCTTGCGACTCAAGAAATCAGCTACCATATTCTCCTTTCAAGGATAGAAATATCATAGTCCTTTAACAACTCCGTCCATCTGTGTTGGCAACCATTACGCTCTCGCTGTGTCATAAGATAATAAAAGCTACGATGATAGGTCAAAATCTCACAATGCACACCATACAAATAATGCCTCCAAATCTTGTGCGTTTAAACTATCGCTGCAAACTCCAAATCATGAGTGGGGTAGTTGCGCTCATGCATCTTAAGCTATCTACAAGCATAAGCAATAACATGACCCTATTGTATCAAAACACAACCAACTCCAATACCAAAAGCATCACAGAACACGGTGAATCCCTCACTCTCAACTAGAAGAGCTAACACTGGAGCTGAAGTAAGATAATCCTTGAGCTTTCCAAATCTCAACTCAAACTCCTCAGACAATCGGAAAGAAACTTCCTTCCGAGTTAATCTAGTCATAGGGGCTGAAATAGTAGCAAAGCTCTCAACAAAATCCCTATAGTAACCAGCCAAACCAATGAAACTGCAAACCTCAGTTGGAGACATAGGCCTAGCCCAATCACGAATTGCCAAAATCTTAGATGGGTCTACTATGATATCTGTTTTGGACACCACATGTCCAAGGAATGATACTGACTCAAGCCAAAACTCACACTTTGAAACTTGGCAGAAAGCACATGCTCTCACAAGGTCTGAAGTGCAATCCTCAAGTATTGTGCATGTTCTTCACTACCCCTCGAATACACCAGAATGTCATCAATGAACACAATAACAAAGGAGTCTAGGTACGGTCTGAACACACGGTTCATCTAATCTATAAACGTGGTTGGGGAATTAGTCAACCCAAATGACATCACCAAAAATTCATAATGACCATAACGGGACTTGAAGGCTATATTCGAGATATCCTCGGCCCGAATCCTCAACTAATGATAACTGAACCTCAAGTCTATCTTAGAGAACACGACTGCACCCTGAAGCTGGTCAAACAAATCATCAATACGAGGCACAGGATAATGGTTCTTCATCGTCACCTTATTAAGCTGCCTATAGTCAAGACACATTTGCGTTAAACCATCCTTCTTTTTTATAAACAAAATAGGAGCTCCCCATGGGGACTACTTTGATCTAATGAAACCCTTATCAAGAAAATCCGAAAGTTGAGAATTCAGCTCCTTAAGCTCAGAAGGAGCCATACGGTAAGGTTTCATAGAAATAGGTCGGGTGTCAGGCTCAAGGTCAATAGCAAACTCAATCTCACGGTAAAGGGAAATACTAGGCAGATCGGCAGGAAACACATTTAGAAACTCACAAACAACAAAAACAGTGTTAAGCGATGGACTATCTACACTAGTATCACATATATAAGTGAGAAAAGACTCACAGGCCCTCGATATAAGCCTTCTAGAACAACTATAACAAATAATCCCCATTGGCTCGTAGCTAACCACTACCTGCCACACGACTGGGGTACGTCAGGAATGGCTAAGGTAACGGTCTTGGCATAACAATCCATGACTGCATGATAGTGGGATAACCAATCCACGCCTAGAATCACATCAAAATCTAACATATCCAGAATAATAAGATCAGCATAGTTATCAACATCACTAACTGTGACAACGCAAGATCTGAAGAGTCAATCCACTACTAAAGAATAACCCACGAGAGTAGATACGGGCAATTGGACGAATAATAAATCACTAGTCAAGTCCAATCATGGTGCATAATAAGCATATATATAAGAATAAGTGGATCCGAGATCAAACAAAGAAAGAGCCAACTTGCGGCACATAATAATCATCCTATCACAACAACATCTGAAGTATCATCCTCGGGTGTAGAAGGTACTGCATACAACTGACCATGCCTGCCACTTGGATGGGCACCTAAACGACCTCTTGTCCTGCCTGCCTGAGTACCACCTCGAGCACCCTGATAACCACCCTTGTGATCTATCGCACCACCTCTACTTGAGGGATATACTTCCCTAATAGGAGTAGCACCCTGGGCTGACACAACCATCGCCCCACGACTAAGGCAATCTCTCAAGAAATGATTGGGAAGCCCACAAGTAAAACAAAAATCATGAACAGACCCAGAACTCACAAATTTGGCCAAATCAGAGCAACCACCATGTCTAGCATAGCCTGCAATGAACCTCTCCGAGACTGATCACCGCCCTTACTAAAGCGACCACTAGTACCAAGCTGACCTACGCCAGTGTTCTGAAGAGCTGTATAAACTGGTCGACTAGCCTAACTCTGAGTCTGAAAAGAAGGATGCGGAGGATTCCCAATATAAGAAGTACCACCTCTGAATCGGGAACTACTATGACTTCCACCAAATCTGCCCTGATACTTGGGCCTCTTATCATGGCCCTCACGATGCATGTCCTCAATCACTCTAGCATGATCAGAAAACTCAGCAAAAGTCCTACCCGCAATAACTAAACTTTGAGTTGCCATCCGAATATGAAGTTTCAATCCTCTCACAAAGCAGCAAACTCTCTCATGCTCAGTATCCAAGATAGAAGTTACATGATTGGATAACTTATGGAAACAAGCCTCACACTTAGTGACTTTAATATAACCCTGATCCAATCTAAGGAATTGATCTCTCAATCGATCCCTAAGGTTGCGTGTCATATACTTCTCCAAGAACATCTCGACGAACTATGTCCATGAAAGGAGAGATCTATCTAGCCTAACACTTATAAAACCTCTCCACTAGTGTCGAGCAGACAAATCCAACTAAAATATGGTGTAATCCACACTATAAGTCTCAACAAGGTTTAATCCATGAAGCCTATCCGCACAAACAGTCAGAAACTCAAATGCATTCTCTCCAGGAGCACCAGAAAATCTACGAGGAGCCAACCTCAAAAATCTACCCATCATCTTCTGCTCCACAGTATACATAGTAGGCTGGGTTACAACTGGCTGAGCAACCATCGGCTGAACAAATGCCGGCATAGGAGAAACCTCAACTCCAGGAGCTACAGCTGCAGGATGGACTCCTATCCCAGTAGTCTGCGAACCATCAACAATACCCAACAGTTGAACCAAGTAATCTCTAAGCAAAAAAAAGGGAATAAAACCTAGTGAAGCCTAGGCTGGTCCCTGGCCCACTGTTGGCTGTGGCGAAGGAATCTCTAGCTCAAGTACAGGAATGGGGTTTTGGGGAGGCACCAAAAAGGTACAGAAGTGTAATATAAGTACCAAAACAATGGGTACTCAATAGGCACCATCGTCCAATTGATCTAAACTATGATATAAAGATGATATAAAGTAAGACAATAACTATAAGTCAAGGTATAGAATCGAACTTGAATCGTCTCCATCATCACTATACAAAATAATTAATCAACTAGAACAGTAATACTACATCTCATATCGATATGCACCACAATCGTCATACAAAGCGATTCACCAATTCGGAAGTGTAAAGTAACATGTATAAAAATAATGACAATCTCATAAATGCCAAGTTCAACACTTATAAAATCATTCAAGCATAAAGTAAAAGAACTTACCATGGAGTCCCATTCCACCGGGAAGTACACCCAAAAGAATACAAGTAAAAAACTCATCACGGCGTCCCATACCACCGGAGAGTGCACCAATAGATCAATTCATCAACGTATCAAGATGTATAAAAATACACAAACAACTCATGTTTATCATAGTTTCCACATTTCCATTAATAGCCATTTGCCAAGTCTCATAATTGTCATCAATTACCACATTCGACACAACCAAACCAATGTAATCATAAATATATTTATACAGTCAATTAAATATCTAACTCCATAATCTACTCATTCTAGTATACATTAACTAACCAACACTTGTTATTAAGCTATGAGTTACTAGTTATCTTAAGGCCTCCAACCATTAGCCTAACCAATTCTTGATAGACCTCTTCATGAGATGGCAACTAATTACCATACATTAAATAGCCAACTTTCTTATCTATTCAAGATGCACAACTAAACCATATTCACCATTTAACTCCAAGGATGATTTCTAGTTACCATCGGCACACTAGCCAATATATGGGAAGAGGTCACATATTATCAAATACACTTATTTATCTTATTACTCAACACCTCTTATTAGTTAACATCATAAATCTCCAAGTCAACACTTAGGCAACCCACGGCATCACCTACTAGGCACCAATATCACTAATCTTTAACAATGTTAGGTCTATTATATTCATTAGCCACTTAACCAACCATAACTACTAGTTACCACACTTTAACCAACAAGGTCCACCAACTAGTATTCTAGGCTTCTAGTGGTCTAGTAACATAACCACTTTATGTAACAACTAGCTATCATATAACCTTTTTACTAGGCAAAAGTCCATAACCAAAACTTTATTTCAAGCCAAAAACATATATTAGGTAAACCTTTAACTCTACACATGGTTTCACCTTCCAATTAGTCTTCTCTCAATATTCGACATATTCAACTTCTATTTACTATTTAGTATTGACAAGAGCCACGCCCCTTAACTAGTGATTAATAGTAGAGAATTATAGACAACCTCCCAAGGATAACATCATATCCTTAGAGCATACAAGGATGTACCATACAATGACACAACCATACATATACCGATATATTCATATACCCTTACCATATGTAACATCACCATAACATTAGTATATCCTCTGGGTCTACCGAAAATCATTATAACATTAATACCTCTTTCGAATTTACTGGGCGTCATCACATCAACAATATATCCTCTGAATTCATCGGGCATCATCATAATATCAATACCTCTTTCGGATTTATCATGCATCATCACATCATCAATAAATACTCCAGATTCACCAAGCATCATCATAACATCAATACCTCATCCAAATTTATTGGGAATCATCACATCATCAATATATCCTTTGGATTCACCGGCATCAACATAATATCAATACCTCTTCCAAGACAAAAATAGATACATACAGATTTAATCAAACCAATAACAAGTACAAGTCCACAATAATAGAGAGTAAGAGAGGTAAGAAAATACGTGTCAAGGTTCTTTTCTATTAATCATCACCACATTATATGAGTAGATTCATGGGCATGTATATCTAAATTATATGATCAATCACCACCTTTCCAAGTTTCATCATGATTATTAACAAGTCTATTATAAGTCATGGGTATGCCTTCTAGAATCCTTCTCTACTCACATAGTTCACAATATTAGCACAAGAGATTCTTTTACACAAACATTAGCTTAGTCATTAAGAAGAAATCATATAAGAGTTGTGACATAATTTAAGGCAAACACAGTAACTTAGTCAATGAGTCACGCGATAGCATAACAATAGATTAATTTACAAGCCTTTTCAATGCTATCCATATCATGAAAACAAGGTAATCAATCAAGTATACACATCATACCAATATTGATAATATGTATAAACCATTTACCAGGATTAGACATTACATCACCAAGAGCATAATCTAGGCGTTCAACACCTATCTAGGTCTCTAAGAAGTTACATAGTTCAAGCTTAAGGCGGATTCCACTTCTAATAATTCCACAAAGTTCTCTTTTAAAAGTCTAACTTCTACTCAAAATTATTCAAAGTTATCTAATTAATGCCTAAAGGTCTTACCAATCCATATTAGTTCTATAGGACAATGCTTCTTCAAGTATTCCTCCTAAGTAAACCCAAGCACCTAAAGACATCTTCACAATAAGCATATCTAGTTAGCATACCTCTAAAGTAAGTGAACAAAGTCACTCTCATCTACTAGAGCAACTAGAGTATTCTCATGTTATTCATGAGATTATAATTCCAACTAACCAAGGTTCTAAGCAATTAGTCAAATATCACACTTACAAGTTCAAAATCTTAAATGATTTAACTAATCCCTAACATTATCCTCCACTATTTCAACTTCTAAAACCCTGCCCAATCTTATCAAGATATCAAAATCATACAATAATAAAGCTCAATCTATCTACAAGAAAGCCTAACCTACCTTAATCCTAAGTAGCTCACAAACCAACAATCTTCGCTTTTCATTTCCTCGAAGCTATCTCCACAGGCCAAGCTATCAACAACATAATTCGTGCAGTATTATGAGAATAACAACATTCATAACGCACTATTGTGCTTTGGGTCCAAAATGACACCAGGACCCCCAAGTGGGTCCCACATACAAAAAATGAGTTTCCGAGACTAATGTATTGCTCGACTATTTTTAGGGAGTCATATCCCTCAATAATCAAGAAATACTATGTACATTTGGGTTAAAATCAAGCCTCAAGGCCATATGGGGTTTTAGATCCAAAAACAAGAAATCAACACCAAAATTTAAAGGATTTATACCTTAGAATTGTAGATAATTGCAAATACACAAGCTATTTAGGCTCCCAATCAACACACAAGACTCACTTAGAGAGATTTACACTCTATTAGGGTTTTAGAGCTCAAGATGGAGGCACAAATGACCAAATTTCGGCCAAAAGATGGCTTTTAAACTGAACACTCCATCCCTCATGATGCGCGATCATGTACACGCACTAGGCCACAATCGCACTCATCGTGGTCGCACTTATTCAACCGCGATTCTGGCATCTCCATCCATGATAGGCAACGACTGAAGCTTTGAATTTTTTCCCAAGCTTTGACCAATGCCCCGGGATGCATTTGGAGTCCGATATGAGAAAATGAGATATTTAACTATATAAATTTCGACGTTCTGGACGCGTTAGCAAGGTCGGATTTCTCACCCGATGCCATTTTAATGAATTTTTTGTTAGGTGACCAATTGGAAACATCGAAGATTTCAAAATAGGGAAATAGTTCCAAAAACCAAACAAACTTCCAGGTAACCAAACTATCAGTTTCAGTAAGTCATAAGTTACTCGGGGCAGCTTTGAGAAAGCTTTATCGGCGAAAATAAGAAGAAACACAGAAAATGACCTAAAGGGTCATTACACTGATCACTACTCTGGCTAAGATGATCACTGTAACTAGACTGGCCTCTATCGATAATCTAATATATGGACTGAACGGCCTACTAAACTGACTATGATACTGGTATGGCTGACGTAGATAGAACTTACCCTGAGAACTACTGCCTCAGAATTATGAGTCACTGCGGCTTCCACTGAAATTACTATAATATCATAACCTCTTATTACTACCTCTTTGGTCCTTGTAATGTATCTCCTCCATAACCTGAGAATAATCAAAAACCTCAGACAAGGACCTACCCACAACAACTAGACTCTATCGAGACATGCAAAGGGGGAGTCTCAATCCCCAAATAAAAAATGAAACAAAACGAAACCCTCTCATTCTCGATAGTCAAAATAGATGTAGCATGACTAGACAAATCATGAAATCGAGCCTAATACTCCATAACAGTCATGGAGCCCTGCTCCAACCTCGAAAACTGATCTCTTAAATGATCCCTAAGACTGCGAGGCAAATACTTCTCCAAGAAGATATCAGAGAACTGAGTCCATGTCAATAGGGAAGATCCAGCTAGCCAGGATTCAAGATGATGTTGTCGAGCTGTCAAGTCCCACTAAAAAGTAGTGTAATCCATATCATGATTCTCAACTAGGCTCAAATTATGGAGCTTATCCTCACAAGCAATCAAGAACTCATAAGCATCCTTGTCTAGTGCACGAGAAAACCTACGTTAACCTAATCTCAAGAATCTACCCAGCATCTTCTGCTCCTCAACATCCATAGCAAGTTGGGCAACCACCGGCTTAGTAACTACCAGCACAAGAGGGACCTCAACTCTAGGAGTCATAACTACAAGTTGCACCCCCACCTAAGTACCACCCTGATCTGTAAACTGTGCACCATCATATAGTGCACTACAAACTAATCCCAAGAGCTGCGCCATTGTATCGCTGAGCAATAAAGAAAAAATAAACACAGATGGAGCCTAGGCTGGTCCTTAGCCCACCATTGGTTAGAGCAAAAGAATATTTGGCTCGAGAGCAGGAATAGGTTCTGTTAAAGGCTCCTTATCCCAGTCCTTAGTTGGGGATACATCTATAGGGTGTCTACGACCTCCACGTCATCAATGAACAGTGACAGAATCCCCAATCTCGAACTCGAGATCCTCATCTCGTGTAGCGGTAGCATGTGTCCTAGCCATCTACAAAAGAGCGAAATCTCAGAAATCTTTATAAACCAACTCAGACTCTTATTATGAAATGCGTGAAAGAAGTGAAGAACTCCTAAGAATGTCCTATATCCTCATAAGATAAGAAATGAATGTCATTATTCTGATCCGCACAACTATACTAGACACTTGCTCTTGTACCAACAATACTGGTGAACATAGGCTCTGATACCAATTTGTCATGATCAGATTTATGATTCATGATGGCACCTACTTGATCCCACCAGTAGGTAAGCCAAATCATAACTTACAGCAATAAACAATGTGCTAATTTGGTAGAAAAAGACATAAAAGCCATAGATTTACAAATAAGTATGACAATAATAATAAGGCGACAATAATAATAAGGCAATAATAACAGTTTAAAAGATAGATAAAACATCAATAACCATCCCACAACCTACAAGTGCCGGTACAAGATACACTAGCAAAAAGGAACATGAGTACCATAGTAGTCAATATACATCAGTCTCGAATAGTTAAAGACTAGACATAAATAGCATAAGGAAAAAGGGCAACTTCGACTTCAACAGCTCACCATATCTCTGAACGCAACTCAGCACGATCGTCACGTCAGCGGCAGCCACTATTACTCAGATCTACATGAAAAAGGTATAGAAGTGTAGTATTAATACCAAAACCATAGGTGCTCAGTAGGCATCATCGGCTGACAGACCTAACGTGCTCAGTAGGCATCATCGGCTGACTGACCTAACTCATGATATAAAGATGCTCAGTAGGTATCATCGGTTGACTGAGCTAACTCATGATATAAATATAATAAGATGCATAACAAATAAGCTAGTCAAATAAAAAAGATGCATAACAAATAAGCTAGTCAAATAAAAAGGAGAAAACCTAGAAATAAGATCCAACACAATGAATAAATAGCCAGAACAAATATAACATAAAAGAAAGCATAGTAAATACTACAAGACGGGCCCCCATAAGCCAGTATGTGCGAAAAAATAAATAACCCAATGCGGGCCTCCATAAACTGGAAGAGGGCAATCAAGAAAGTAAATAATCAAAATTTTATAGATTTCCCAAATATCATGTCATAACCGTGAGTTCATCCTCCATGACATACCATAAATGACCTCTCCAAGATGAAATCAAATGGGAACTCATATCATCATTATTTAACGAACTTAAATCAAAACTCATATCATCAATTACCAGACTTTAACCAAAACTCAATATCAATAAATCATTGACTTGAACTGGAGCTCATATCAACGCACAAGTACCGAACCAGCATATGCATAAAAAATCTAGTCTTTTCCAACCTCTAAAATATGCAATTTAAGGAAAATAATATGCCCATTAAGTCTAAAAGAAACTAACAAGAGTCTTGGCTTAAGGTGGGCCAGATGGGTCCACTTCGAATCTCTGAAATCCGTACCAAGGCAAAATCTACCCCAAACTAGGCTAAGGTATCTGAATTTATTTCTAGAGATCAAATAAGCCACTATTAGCCCTAGGATGGCGATCTTACCCTAAACATGAGAAACTAAATTGATTACGCCTAATTTTTGGTTCCAAAATAGTCTAAACAGTCCAACTAATACTAATTATACAAAGTATACCACCAAGACCTAATTTCCATTTGCATATTTAGCATAATATTATAAATGTACTGCAAATTAGTTCAATCTACAAGGAAAGTCAACCTAGCCTACCTAGATGCTGAAGAAGAGCCCAAAGAATCTGCTAAACCATCGATTTTCTAATCTGAAAAGCTTCTGCAAGATGCCAGGCTTTCAAAATCATAATCTATACATCAAAATAAGAAAAATAATGCCCATATTACACTTTTATGCTTCAAGTCCATATCCTATGTGGAGCCCATTTGCGAAACCACACTTTTGAAACTGACAATACATCCATCTATGCTCAAGAAATATTTACTCTCAAGAATGGATAAATTTCGAACTCAAATGGTGATTCAATCAACCCGCTAATATTCTACGGATTTTGGGAAAATAATGAGAAATTAATCTATGAAATTGATCAAACTTACCTAGAATTTGGAGAAGAAATGAGTTATTCGAGCTTATGAACACTCCAAAATCACCCACTAATGTTTCTCCCAAGTTTTCACACCTTCTAGGGTTCTACATTCTTAAAAATGGGTGAAAATGGGAGAAATCAAGCTTAGTGGGAATTTTATAAGTATCAGGTGACACTAAAGTAGAAACTCGGTAGCTTAAGCAGTCATCGCTTAAGCAATCAAATGTCTCTTTAGTGATACTTGCTGACCCCTACACATGTCGCTTAAGCGACCTTTGGTCACTTAACCAGCCATTGCTTAAGTGATACCTACTAAGCAAGCCAGGCCGCTTAAAAGATCGGTTGGCTGCTTAAGTGATCTTTGCTTAAATGACCCAATAGGCACTTAAGCGAAAGCACCAACACCAACTGAAGACTTGGAATTATTTTGAGTATCCAGCGACCCATCGAGGTCTATATGAAATCTCATATACGCAAATGAACTATGCTAACCTATCAAATTCAATGTTCTGGACTCAATGACACAGTCGAAATTTTCTGTCGAGGTCATTTCAATGAAAAGTGGATCCCATACCGACATATTATTTTTCTTAATTTCCAACAAATAACTCAAAATGAGTCCGAAAGCCGAAACTAAACCAAGCATCCTCATAGCCTAAAATAAACATTCCAGAGTTGTTGGAACTGTCAGAAATAACATACGAGGTTATTTGACTGGAGTTTTTGCTCGGTATCGAATTTTAACCCACAAAGACTTTAAAATAGGAAATTGGCTTTAAAAATCAAATGAATCACCCGGTAACTAAACTGTCGGCTCCAAAAAGTCATAAATTACATGGGGCAGCTATTGAAAAGCTCTAAATATAAAATAAAAAAAAAATAAAAATAAAAAAAAAACAAGTGGAAATACAAAAAATGACCTAGAGGGTCATTACACCTGCAACACCAATCAAAACCACTACCTCTAGGCCCACACCCTGTTTTTCTACTACCTCCACCTCCTTTACATGATCTTGAGATGGAGAGGTGAGGGTGTCCTATCAGAATTCTGGCCAACTGCCACTTGAACTCTACCCGTAGCTGGTGTAGCTCTCTCTCTCCTTTCCCTACCGCTTGCCCTTCCAGCTGGCTCCACAGCTGAAGCAGCTAGGACACAAACTGCTAGTCGGGTTCCATTAGACCTAGTATTCACTATCTACAGACAAAAGAATGAAAAGGATTAGATACCAATTTGGATCACTAGATACCAATTGGAATCAAGTTATAGCACGTCTTAAGCCTCCTAAAGAAAAATAAGGACATTTTCGTACCATTCTGCAAAACCCTACTAGACTTGTTTTGGTACAATGAGATCAGCAAACCTAGTCTCTGATACCATTTTTATTACAACCTGCCCCATCATGAGTGGAACCCACACTACTCATCCGGTGGAAAAACCAATAACCCAGAAGAAATAATTAAAACTTAGAATCAAACATAAATTATCCCATTAAATAAGCATCAATGTCTAAACGAATAAGCATAAGTACAACTTATAGAAAAACTTTCGTACTTAACCAAGAAAATATCCCTAGGATCCAAAAGTCAATGTACCAAAAGTTTTAAGAGTGTCAAGGAAAAAAGGATGCAACCTCAAAACTACTAAAATAAACCATAATCTAGAACAAAGAACTATGTCAACAAAAAGAGATTCCATGGTAGCCCAAAATACATTGCCCACCCTCACTACAACATTTTAGTCTTTCGGCCATACTAAATCTAGACCACACTTGTAAAGTGTGGCCTATACTATTAAAGACCATGCTTTTAAAGTGTAGCCTTAGTTTTCAGCTTTTTGCCACACTAATTTTGGCAACACTTTGAAAGTGTGGTCCTTAATAGTATAGGTCACACTTTACAAGCGTTGATAAATAATGATTTAATTAGCAACGTTTATTCATATATACAACAACAATTATAAATGTGGTATTAGTATAATTTGAAAGACAATACTTTTAAAATGTGGCTTAAAACTTTTCCTTAAAATATTTCACTATCCTTCAAAATATTTCACTCTCCCTCCAATTAATAATTAGCCAAAAATAATCAAGAAATGTAAGGATTTACACTTCAGAAATATAATTCTCTCACAAATTCCTTCCAAATATATCTATTCTCTATCTCGCACCCAACCCTATGCCCAAATTTCTTCGAATTCATCGTATCCACATATAGAGTTCTTGAATTCTTGAAGCTTGTTCGGAGTAAGTTCTGGGTGAGTTTGGTTGATTTTCAGGTGGGGTCATTTTGGGATGGGTTTCGCTGTTTTTAATGGGTTTTCGGCAAGGGATTCCACTATTGGAACACTAACAGCGACAGTGGGGATGTTGGGTCAGTGATTTTTTAAGGTTTTCAATGAGGGGAAGGTTTTGGGATTTTGGAGCGGCAATCATCGCTGGTTAGGCATCCCGGTGGGGTGGTTTATGTAATTTCTGGAGAAGCTGGTTTGGGAATTATTCGCTAGAGTCGTATCATAGTGAATACTACGTAAAGAAAAAAACTGTGATAAGAGGTTGAATAGGGTACTTTAGTGTGTTCAGACACTTCGAAATTTGAACATTTTCTTATGGTTTTTGCTCTTGATGTTTCCTTGTTTCTTCTTCCTTATGTAGTTACTATATAGATTTTGTATGAAAGAAACACCTTTTTAGTTTATTGTTTTTTTCTAGTGTAAACTTGTGTTTTTCTGGTGGCTTGGAGTGTTCTTCTTTTGGCTCTTTTTCTTAGTATATTGAGATCATAGGTTGCTGCTAATTTGGAGAGCAATTGTAAACTACTTTACCAGTTTATTTTTATTTGTGAAAACATTGCTTGTTCAACTTAGTTTCTTAATCTATAACAGTAAACAATGAGAAAAAAGGGAGAGAAGCAATTTAGGTGGCCAAAACCAATGAAAAATTTGATATTGGAGATCCTAGCTAATGAAGTGAAGCAGGGAAATAAATGGACTAATCAATTTAAGTCCAGCACATTTAATCGTGTTTTAAATTCCATTAACAAACTAGGAACGAATTGTTCACCTAAGCATGTGGAGAATCATCTTAAAACACCAATAAACAGATGGAATATTATGCAAACTCTACTAAACAAGAGTGGTCATGTTTGGGATGACACCTTGATGATGATTACGGCTAGTCCAAGAGTCTATGCATTGCATATTCAAGTAAAATCTATTGATTATTTATCCTTAGTGTTGATTTAAATATAATTGTAGATATTTTTTTTTGGAAGCATGCTGGCCTAGTACGATTTTAATATGGATGTCGTAGTTCCATAAGTAAAACATTATGGAAATTGTATGGCTGACAATATTGGACTACTTACAAGTTCCACCTTACTAGTTCAAATAGGGGGACAACTGTATATTTGGATTATTCAATAGCTACTGTATTTTATAGCAATCACAACCACCATATCTGAAACATTCTAACTGTCTTTCCTTTTTCTATTGGGTGTTGGCAGAAGCAATATGAGGCAGTGAGAAGTTTGCTAGTTTTTACGCTTTCCTTTGGTGGCCCTTGAATCATGAGTCTGTTGTTGGCAATGTGATCGAGCGGTTACAAAGAGAGGAGGGGGTAAGATAGGCTTGGGAGCTATTGGTGGGGAGGATTTGAAGAAGTGGGAGAAAATGCAAGGGGCTGCATTGGGTGGTGAAGAGAAGATGCTGGTCTTGGTAAGGCTGAGGCCTTTAAGTGAAAAGGAAATCACGAGGAATGAAGTTTCAAATTGGGAGTGTATCAATGAGACCACCATCTTATATAGGAACAGCCTCCAGGAACGGTCTGGATTGCCAACAGCTTATCATTCGGTGAGAAAATTTCCCGTTTCTGCAAATTTCCCGTTTCTGCCTTTGCATTTAGACCTGATTGTTGTAGAATGAGAAATATTTTGTGAGAGATAAATTGAGGACGAGATCTGGATATTTTAGTTTGTGAACTCAGGCCGAGATCACTTCTTGGATTGGGCTGTTCTACTCTGCAGAACCATATATATTTATTGGGATAATTTCAGTGGTAGCTCAAGTGTAGTTTATAAATGATTTACTAATGCTACACATATTTTCTTGTTTTACTTTTTTGAGATTAGACAGGGTATATAAAGGTGATTATTCAACAAGGGAAGTGTATGAGGGAGGAACAAAGGAGATTGCTCTTTTTGTTGTCAGCGGAATCAACTGTGAGTGTACCAGTCATATGCCTCTCACATTTTGTTGCAGATTTGCTATTCATTTGATACTGTTACAACTACCTAAACATATTATGCAGCAACTATCTTTGCGTATGGGCAAACAAGCAGTGGTAATACATACACAATAAATGGAATTACAGAGTTTACAGTCACAGACATACATGATTATATGCAAAAGGTAATTTATAGGGAAATTCAGCTGATACAGTCACTATCCTTCTAATACTTTTCTGTTCTTCTGTTTCAGACAATTAAAAGTTCAGCTCATGAGTTTATAGGGAAGGACAACAAAACAACTCTGTGTGGCATGCATCAATTAGCTCACTGTAGGGGTCTATCGTCATTCTCGACATGGCACATGAATTGCTGATGGCAAATTTATGACTTTTGAATGCAGAATTTTGTTGATCTGGCTGGAAGTGAACGTACATCTCAGGCGCTGTCAGTTGGACAGAGACTAAAAAAAGACTGTCATATTAATCGTAGTTTGTTGACTTTGGGAACGGTTATTCGCAAGCTAAGGTTGATTGTTTGTTTCTTACATCATCTTTCTAAAACATCTGGATTTGCTGCAGCTTAGCTACATGTCTGAATGGTCTTTAAACATCAATTCAGTTTTACTGTCCATATAGCAAGTTGGGGATTTTTTTTTTCTTTTTCATTCGTCTAATTAGCGAAGATAAACTTTATGGTGTTGAATAGTGTTGCTATGAGAATTGTGTCTATGTTTAACAGTACATGAAATGATGTTAACCACTTTGCGAACTTCCATCACACCCTTTGGATGTTTATATATACATGCCTGTGCATTCAATTCATCTTTTCCACTACCTTATTGTTGAAGCTTCACTGCATATAACACTTACCTTAATTGCAGCAAGGGAATACATGAGCATGTCAATTACCGAGATTCTAACCTAACTCGTATCCTTCAACCTGCTTTGGGGGGCAATGCCAGAATTGCCATAATCTTCACCTTGAGTACTGCCCGAAGCCATGTAGAGCAATCTCAAAATACACTTTTATTTGCCTCTTGTGCCAAAGAAGTGACCACTAATGCACAAGTCAATGTTGTAATGTCTGACAAGGCATTGGTAAAGCATTTGCAGAAAGAATTGGCCAGACTAGAGAGTGAATTAAAAACCCCCCACAACTACTTGTGATCATGTGGTATTGTTGATAAAGAAAGACCAGCAGATTGAAAAGGCGAGTACACTTTCCTATTGAAACTTAGCAGCTACTAGCTTTTGGATTGGGTAGCACGAGCAATTGAATTAATGAAATGAACCAATTATCAATCTATTTCCCACAAAGGTTTTTATCTGACTGCTGATTTCACATATTGTTCACTCAGTTATTTGCATTTAATTTGTTAAAGCATCCTTGCTTCATGTTACAGTAAAAAATTCTCGAGGGTTATATAAATTGAAAGTTTTTTTAATTCCCAATTTTATCTGTCCATCTGAGAAATTGTTGGTTCCACAGTTGTATTAACTTGAGAATAGTTGTTGTTGACCTTTGAAAATACTAATCTTGTAAGCAGGTAGTAAAATGTGCAGAGAAAAATTGCAGGTGAACTTAACGTTAGTCTTGTAGAGATTAACTGATATCACATAATAATTTAATTTACCTGGCTGTGGAACAACTAGTTGAAAATAAACCTCCTCAAAAGATGATTTTGAATCAGCTTGCATGGTTATATTCAATCATCTTAATTGCAGTAGTGGTAAAACTCGCCCTGTGGCTTTACTGCAAAAGCTTAGGGAATGACATTGTTCGCACCTATGCAAAGGTATGTTTTTATTATCCTTTACCATCTAGCTTCCATGTCTTCTTCTGATGATCGATTTGCCTAAATTGTCGATGTATTTATCTGGATCGCTATTTCGATGTGGTTACTAATGTAGTCGGGTTGATAGCATCAGTAATTGGTCATATTTCATTACTACGTTGTTATCTGTACTGTGAGACAATGAAATATGAAAAAGAAAAAAAAAAGAAAAAAAGACCAGCCATCAGGCGAAGGCTGAATACTGGTCGGGAAGGAAGCGAAAACATAGTAATGAAGCAAAAGTTACTGAGGGAAGTTATGAATAAAAGATTGATAACAGATGGGTAACAATGCCTATACAGTGTTGAAAAGACTGAACGAAAAGCGAGTATAATATTAGTAAACAACCTTATAACCTTAACGACCACCGTTTAACCTTATAACCTTATAATCTTAACAAGATGTTTTCTCAAAGTTTTTTTCTTTTTAAAACTGTTATGTGAAGAAATGTTTTTGTGCTCGGGGACAATATTTTGAAGGAGGTTGTTATGGTACCTCTTTAAATCATTAATTGTAATAGTTAATATATCCCTATTTAGTAAGGTTTGGTTGTATGGGGAGCTGGTATGTGGATAAAACAGTGGTATTTTCCATTGTAATACCTTGAACAGAGAATAACTTTAAAGTTATTGTGAAAAAAAAAGGGTCGATTCACTAGCATTGTTGTTATTGTGTTCATCTCTTTTCTTGCTCAAAACTAAATCTAAAATCTAGTGAAGCCGTGTGGGGCTATTTCGATTCACTAGCATTTGGTTGTTGTGTTCGTCTCTTTTCTTGCTCAAAACTAAATCTAAAGTCTAGTGAAGCCGTGAATGGCCTATGTCGATTCACTAGCAACTTGTTGTTCATCTTGTTGCTCTTGTGTTGGCTTGAATCGCCTGATACACACTTAGTCTTGTATCAATATGTTATTAATTTGTAGAACTTAATTTGATAGTTGTAGTAAGTTAGCAAAAACATCTAGATGCTCCATCTTTGTTGTTTGGCTTTCCCTTAATATCCTGAAATCCATTCACGCTGTGTAACCATAATTGATCCCGCACAACCACTTTCTTAATAAGAGTAAAACTTAATGGTCACCGTTAAGTAAACAACCTTATAACCTTAGCCTTAACGGCCACCGTTTAAAGCCTAATCTATACATAAAACCTAACGGACACCATTTAATAAACAACCTTATAACCTTAACGGCCACCGTTTAACCTTATAACCTTATAACCTTAACGACCACCGTTTAACCTTATAACCTTTTATCAGGAAACAAACTTATAACCTTAACGGCCACCGTTAAGTAAACTACCTTATAACCTTAGCCTTAACGGCCACAGTTTAAAGCCTAATCTATACATAAAACTAAACGGTCATTGTTTAACCTTATAACCTTAAATTAGGAAACAACCTTATAACCTTAGCCTTAACGGCCACCGTTTAAATCCTAATCTATACATAACACTTAACGGAAATCGTTTAATAAACAACCTTATAATCTTAACGGCCACCGGTTAACCTTAAAACCTAATATTAGGAAACAACCTTATAACCTTATAACCTTAACGGCCACCGTTCAACCTTATAACCCTATATTAGGAAACAACCTTATAATCTTATAACCTTAGCCTTAACGGCCACCGTTTAAAGCCTAATCTATACATAAAACATAATGGACATCGTTTAATAAACAACCTTATAACCTTAACGGCCACCGGTTAACCTTAAAACCTTATATTAGGAAACAACCTTATAACCTTAACGGCCACCATTTAACCTTATAACCTTATATTAGGAAACAACCTTATAACCTTAACGGCCACCGTTAAGTAAACAACATTATAACCTTAGCCTTAACAGCCACCGTTTAAAGCCTAATCTATACATAAAACTTAACGTCCACCTTTAATAACCAACCTTATAACCTTGATGGCCACTGTTTAACCTTATAACCTTGTAACCTTAATGGCCACCGTTTAACCTTATAACCTTAAAGGGCCACCATTTAACCTTATAACCTTGTAATCATGCCCTTCTGTATGACCTCAGTGTTTGGACTAGGCATAAAACCACTCCATTTTCCCATAAAATGGGTGAAATATGACAACGACATGGCGATGAATACTAGTAACCTATAAAGACAAGTAACCTACAGCAGCTGGTTTTGAAAGCTTGTATCATGTTTCTGTGGAAATTGAAGTAGTTTGCATGTTTCAAATCACAGGAGTAATGCAAGTCATAAGAGGTCTATTGTGGCCAGCTTGGTAAAGGGCGTGCTCATTCTTGAACGTGACATTGAAGATCAATCTATCTTTGGTGCCATTTTCAAATATAAATCTCCCAACTACTACTGTCACTCAACTACACTGTCTAACAATCAGAATCAACCAAAGTATCTAATTGCCTTTCAAGGTACAAACACAACAGGAGATAGCTTATGCAGAGACATGAAGGTTAACGGCCAATTCATTGTAGACCATCTCAAAAACACCTCTCGAGTCCATATGGGTTTGAAAGTTGTACAAAATATCATTCAAAATGACAAGACTTAAATACCTTGCTTGCAGGGCATTCTTTAGGTTCTGCAATTTCCTCAATGATCGGAAGGTATATGGCTAAAATGTAGATGATATTGATCTGCTAAATGTAAGCTTTGACGGTTCATTTGTTTAAGGGCCAGGGTTCAACAATTTCTTTTTCTCAAAAGCAGCAAGGGTTCAACTTAAAGAAAATTGGCTTTGATTTGATAATGCTTCTAATTTGGGGTTAAGGTAGTGATATGCTTGTTTCTGTACGTATTATATCAACTGGGTCAGGCTTATTTTAGACAAAAATCATTCCAGAAAGAAGTAAGCAAATAAAAAATAGAGGGTAAAGGGAAAGACACCATGACTAACTTTTGATATTTCATGTGATGCTTGCCTGCTCTCATGGTCTATAATTTCATTCCATTATCTTCACCTCTTTATCTCGTACTACTTGCAGGGTTTGTCATTCTTTGATCTTATGTATGAAACAAAAAAATATGGCAACTGATGTTTCAAATCCGACTTAACATCTGGAGAATGTCTCAGAGGCTTGCTGTGAGTTTACACCTGTGCTTTCTCTTAGTTCTTTCTCTGCAATCTTCACACATAGTAGCCTTGTCATGCATTAAGTTATAAGTTGTTCCTTTTCGGTTCTTACTTACAATTCCTTTTCTGTTATCTATTGTATAACTTCTTGTTAATTCTATCATTTTATATGTTCTGTTTTGTCATTTGATTAGGCTACTGTCATAGTTTATTTTTTAGTGTTACTGCTCATTGTCCATCTATTAGCATGTCGTGGTTTGTATTTCTTTTCATTTCAGTGAATATCAGTAATATTTGTAATCTCACTTGCATTTGACTTCACTAATATTGGTACAGGGCCTTAAAGAACTTGTTAACTCATTACCGAAAGTAAACAGCAACAGATTTATTACATATGCCATTACTCAAGATGGTATATACAACAACATAGTATGTTATTCAACTAGAGAGGATCATAGTTCAACTCATAAATCAGCAAATATATGAATAATAATGTATATTGTGATCGAGGACGTCGCAAAGCCTAGATTAAGCATGGAGTCAGTCTATTTCTCGAAGGGAACATGATGAAAATTTGCGTGTACTATAATTTTTGAGTTATTCTTATCTAACATAGTGTTTTGAGACGATCTAAATAGAATAATGATGTATAATATGACTAGTGGATGTATCAGAATATAATTGTATTTTTCAATCAAAATTTGTAGTAAATATTAATCGTATAAACTAGACAAGAATGATATATTTTAAACGTGTGGTCATTGGGAGCAGGGATATATATTGTGCGACTAATTTAGATGTGTATTTGCAATTAGCAAAGGCAACACTTTGTAAATATTGCTTTAGAGAAGGTATTAATGGCTACACTTCAAAAGTGTGGCCTTAAGAAAGTAAAGACCACGCTTTTTAAGTGTTGTTATAGAGATGCTACAAAAGGCTATGCTTCTGAAGCGTGCCCAATAGTAAAACAAAGGTAACATTTTTTATGTGTTGTTGTAGAGGTGCTACAAAAGGCAACGCTTGTGAAGTGTGCCCAATACCAAAACAAAGGCAATACTTGTAGCTTTATCAAATAAAAGTGTTGTCAATGACAAGCTACAAAGCGTGGCCTTTATACCTTAATGGTCACGCTTTTTAAGTGTAGCTGATATGGCAACAATTGAAAAGCGTGGTCTTTGATCAAAGGTTACGCCTCTTTAGGCCACCCCCTAAAAAGTGTTGCCTAAAGTCCAAAAGTGTAGCCTTTGATCAAAGGCCACACTTTCTGCTATTTTAGGCCACATTTTACCAGAGTGGTCGTAGGCCAAAAATGTTATAGTGCCTGAAATCTAGAACTTAGCTACTGGAATCAACGATGACGTCTGGCAGGAGACGTCGGAATATTCGCTTCACTCACAAAAGTAAATGTAGGTATAGTATCAGCACACAAGAACAATAGTGTACTTGGAGGTTCATTTGGCAAACCCAAGATGAAAATATGAAACACATAACTCATATATAATACAGTCAATTAATCCATGTTCAACACATATATATTCAACATATAAACAACAATAACAATAGTTAAGATCAAGCAACAATTAAGATATTATCACCAAGTCAAGTATGGTCAAGATAGGTCAAACCAGTCAATACAACTTATTAAGCATAGAAGCATAATTTCCTGTTTCACTCATGGAATCAACAAACTCATCTGGCCCTCGTACATACACGCTAAGGAAATTTCAACCCCACCCTCTAGCTATGACCTGCAGGGACAATCCGTCCATGTACTAAATTCCAGACTCAAGTTACTTCTAACCTTGTTTCGCCAATAACCTATGAGAATGTTTTTAATACCAAAACGTTCAATAATTAAAAATAAGCTCAATCAATTTATTAAGCAAGTAAGCATTCCATTGACCATACCAAACAACATGCATTAATCGGTCACACTATAAAGTAGTTAACATGCACATATAATACATGTTGGATTAAATACAATACTATCACCTACCTCGAATCAAGCTTGCATCTGTAACCTAGACCATGCGTTTTCATGCAATTCCTGAGTGCTCATGGTAAAAAAACATGCATATAAATACATACATCAAGAAATGACCAAACATGTCGAGATTTATAACTTATTCCCAACTTCTAAAGTCAAATCCATGATCATTTCCTTTTTGTTCCAGGACTTTTCTATCATAATTCACCTAAAACTATCGATTTCATGGATAAATTAGGAAATTAATGAAAGCAAGCGTAATTAAGCATTAACTAAATGAAAAACATTAATTTATCCCTTAACTCCCCTGGCACCAGAAATTTACCAAATTCAGCCCTAAAACCCTCCCTAAGCATTGTGAATTAGTGATTCTACGGATTAATCATCAATTACAAGTTAACAGGGATGTGAATTACTTACCTTGACAAAGCCAAATAATGAATTTCTAATGAAATTCGTCCTAGGTCACCCTTTCCGTGCCCCCAAAATGATTTTAGAAAGTACAATAAACTATTTTGAGGAGACATTACATAAATTTTCAATTTCCACTGCTATCACGGTACCCGACCACTATAGCGATACTACTATAGCGGTATTGACTGCTTTGACCATCCCTATAGTGATAATTTTATCACTATGGCGCTCACTACTATAGAAGTTTACCAACTGCTATTGGGGAGTCGATGGTACAGAAATTTTGTCTTCACCCAAAAATCCCATTTTTGCAACATACTTTAAATCTTGGGGCATTTCAAATAATGTTCTTTACGTTTAGGTCAATTTCAGAAATTTTACTTATCCAAATTTAATTCTGTAAAATCTTATAGGTTCCTTACCTTCTTAGCTAGATATAAATTCATGTCGAAGTCACCCAGCTGATCTATATCAGTAATAGATTTTCCTAGACCGTACTCGCTCAGAAACCGATCGAAACTAGTCTAGCTTGATTTTTATAACTTTCAAATCAGAAGAAATTAAACTTGGAATTTTAAACGTAGACTCATACGTAACAAAGAAGGTTGTTACATAAGAAATCTCTAAAATTCAAAAAGTTGATGGACTTGGGTAGATGAGAGTGAACATGTTGTTGAGGAGGCTATTCACTTCTTTCAAGAGCAATTTTCAGGAGGAACAGGTTTTGGTCCCACTATTATTACTGAAAAAGACAATGCAGCCATTAACACAGGCCCTACAGAGGAGGAAATTAAAAGAATAATTTTTTATCTTTATGTGGACAACTCAAGTGGATCTAATTATTTTACAAGTTCATTTTTTTAGAAGTACTGGGATATAGTTGGTGGTGATATTGTGAAAGTAGTTGAGGCTTTCTTCGGAGTATATACTTTGCCAAAATCTATTACTTATACTAATTTGGTCTTAATTTTAAAAAAAATAGTGTAATCTTTTTTTAATATAAGATCAATTAATCTGAGTAATTTTTTAAATAAGGTAATTTTCAGATTACTACATGATAGATCAAAAGGTCTTTTGGCAAAAGTTATTTCTCAAAATCAATTAGAGTTTATTAAAGAAAGGAGCATAACTGAGAATTTGGTGTTGGCTCAGAAAATTATTACTAACATCAAGAAAAGAGGTAAGCCTGCCTGTTAATGTTGTAATTGAATTGAACATGGTAAAGACTTAAGGTAGAGTTAACTGAAATTTCTTGATCAAGGTGTTAGAAAAGATGAAATTTAATAGAGCTATAATTGATAAGATTTGGAAATTTATTATCAATAAATGATACTCTATTTCATCAATGAGGCAGACTCATAGTTTCTTTTATTCATCAAGGGGAGTAAAATAGAGTGAGAGTTTATCCCTACTCTGTTTATTTTATCTGCAGAGGTACTGTCTAGAAGCTTGAATAATTTATTTTTTACAAGGATTTCAGGGATGTTGAAATATTCAAGTGGAGTGATAATCTGAATCATCTTGCATATGCCGATTATATAATTATTTGTGTATTTGCTGATAACAAGTCCCTTCAGATGATCATGAATACTTTAGGGAATTATAAAAAACATCGTGGTAGGAGATTAATAAGGATAAATGTTCTTTCCTTGTGTATCACAAGACTGTTGGGACTATTATTCAAAAAGCAAAAGATTTCATAGATTATTCAAGGGGGGATTTCCTTTGACCTATTTAAGATGTCCTATAGGTCATAACAGAAAAAGAAAGACTCATTTTGCAGAACTCATGAAGAAGGTATAAAACAGATTGTAAGTTTGTAAAGGAAGGCTCGTATTATTTGGGGGAAGATAGTGTTGATTAACAGCATTTTTCAAATCATTTTCATATACTTGTTATCAGCTTTAATCCCTCTCAAACATGTATTGTATGATTTACACATAGTTTTTGCTAAATCCTTATAAAATTTAAAGAAGAGGATAGAAGCAAGCATTGGGTATCATAGTCTAATATCTGTCTACCTAAAGAAGAAGTAGGATTGAAATTTAGATCCATATTTGATGTTTTCGAAGGCCCTATATACTAAACTGTGGTGGACTTTTTAGGACCAATATGTCCTTATGAAATCATGTAGAATAAATATTATAAAAGACATAGACTTCAATTGATGAAATAGAAAGGAGATTCACAATTATGGAAGTATATGTTGGAAGCTAGGACTCCAAAGATCAGAAAATCTGGTGGGAACCTAAATGTGGTTATTCTAGCATTTGATTTACAATTGGACCCAATCTTCACTATTATCTTCCTATTACTAATGCTAACAATTATGAGAGGGATGAACTAAATAATCTTATGGTGCAATATTCTTGGAATGAAGAGTAACTTCATAAATATTTTCTGAAGAGGTTTGTCCGCACATACAAAATATAAGTTGGGAGTGAAAAGATATTGAAGATTGAAATAAACCTAGGTGAATGTTAAATGACACTGAAATTTTTTTTTTGTAAAAATTATGTGGGGGTTGATAAAGCAGAGAGGGAAAACACGAGAAATTTAAGATCATTTGAAAAAATGAAGTGCCTTTTAAGTTGTCTTTTTTCTTTTAGAGGTTTTGCTAAAAGAATTTCCATTAGAGAAATCTCAATGACATTCGAAGAGGAAGAAACAGTACACTATTGTTGCTGAGAAGGAAGCTTCCTTGAGACCTTTGAATAGCTATTTTTTAACTGACCTATGTCAAGGAAAATCTGGTGGTTTTTTGCAAATACAACAGGAATACAGGGTCAATTTGTTCGACTTAAAGAGATCATTAATAAATGATGGCATTTTAATGGTCCTACTAAGTTGAAACCTCTGCTTAGAACTATGCCAACTTTTATACTAAGGGTAACTTGGAAAAGGAAAAATATAATAAAGCGTGAGGGTAGAATGTCTTTCAATAGTATGTTTTAGAGATTAACAGAAATATTCACATGCTAGGTGCAAGTATTCCTAGTTAAGGTTCATTCCTAATACCTGGTCTTTAATTGTGAGATTTTTTTAGGAGCATATACCAACTATTGATTGTAAAATTGTGCACAGAAATCCTCTTGAGATAGGGATTTATAAATGCAATTCAGATGGATCATCTAAAGGTGACCCTGCACAAAGCTCAATTGCCTTGGTATTAGAGATAACAATGAGGATCAGATTTTGAGGAATCAACAAGAATAGAGGAGGGGACTAGCTTAATGGTTGAAATAGTTGCTTTAAGGAGGGGATTAGAATATTGCATATCCTAAAATCTATTGTTGGTAGTGTTGGAGACAGATTCTTTGATTTTTACAAGAGTCCTAGATGAGATTTGAAAAATTCCTTGAGACATTCTGATGGAAGTGAAGAAAGTTAAGAATCTGAAGACTGAAAAATATGCAAAGGTGGTACATACGCTCAGGGAAAGGAACATGCTCATGGACTATTCTCTAACCTAATCTTCTTTTTTGTAGATACACAAAAACTTCATACTCGTCAATGCAAGAAATACCATCAGAAGGAATGTCAATTATCAGATTAGAGAAAAGCAAAATTTCAAATCTCACAGTTAGAAGATGCCAAAACAATAATTTTACACTTAACTGGAAGCAGCAACAATATTCCTAGTTGAAGAATAGAAGATAATTTTAAGTCGACAACATAACTAATTACTGCTTTAGAAACAATGTTTTCATCTCAATGAGTACAGATCTAGTAGATATGGTTGAGATTTTGACGAACCTGTTGGCTTTTGATACTTTAATAGTGGTATTAGCTTCTACGAAGCTCAACCTGCTAAGTGAAAAAAGACTTCAATTAATCGCATTTTCAGCCTCGATTTAGTTGAATGTGAAGGAAAGGGTATCACCTTACCAATGGTTGATCAAAGTAATTCAATGGTCGAAGAAGTCTTCACTGATGAGAAGGTCAAGATACTTGTGAGATTTTTTAAGTGTTTAAAAAGGAATCCTACCAAACTCTTGTTATCTCTGAACTTAGCATCAACGATTTGAGGGGTTAATTTTTTTCTCCCGCACATGAAGTTCATCAATTGAAGGCTTAGACGTAGACATGGCGGATTGAGTTTGTATAAGCTCATGGAAGGTGGATGAAGAGTTTCTAGACTCTTCAACTTTTCCTTTTCAGCTCTTTTCTTTTGATTTTGATTTTGATTTTGATTTCTAGATTTAGCTTTTATGTTTCTTTTTTTTTTTGTTTGGCGGCTTCTGTAGGCTGCATTTTTGTTCGTTGAGTTTTGGTTTTATTTATCAATAAATATTTTATTTATCAATAAATGGACGACTTTGGCTTATTTGAATTAAAAAGGATAAATTTAGAGCAAAAAAAAATTAAAAAAATAATTATTCGAATATATACTACTACTTTAACTTCTCGACATTAGTTTGACTTATTTTTACATCTAAATTAAATTAGATCGATTCAGTATTTTGAAAAAAATTAAAAAAATTAGATATTCAAAAATATATAATAAGTACCAATTGCAACTGTTTTCATGTCATTATAGTAGGGGTGTCAAGTGGGTCGGGCTGAGCTAGTCTAATCTGGCCCGGTTTTACCCTGCCGGTAAGCCCTAGGGCTTTAGGGTTTCGGGTTTCGGGCCGATTATTTTGTTAAAATGGGTCCGGCTAATTCGACTCGGACCAAGTCCGATCCAGGTCCGCCGGTTAACCGACCCGAAAAAATAAAAAAATAAAAAAAAGATATTTTGGATTTTGGGCCAAACTAGTCGTTGGCCCAACGGCTATATAGCCGGTTTTGGGTCCAAACTAGCTTATTAAAAAAAAAAAAAAACTTTAAACCAACATTGCGGTTCATTTGTTGATTCTGCTGAGCATGCTACATAATTATGATTGGGTTGTAATTAATGATCTTGTTAAGTTTTTAAAAAATTTTATGTAGCTACGGTTGAATTTTTCGGTGCTTATTATCCTACTGTTTGTAATATTTTGGCATATATAGCCGATATTTTTGGTTTGCTCAAAGAATATAAAAATAAAGAAGGTTATAAAGAAGCTGTTGGCGCCATGTTTACGAAATTTTAAAAATATTTTTTTCCGATTCCCCCTATTTACTTGGTTGGTGTTATGCTAAATCCGTGCATGAAATATAATCATATGTGTCACTTTAGTACTCTTATTTATACTAACTTAGAAATAAATACTAACCATGATTCTGAACAACTACAACCTGATTTGTGGACGGCTACGGCTGACGCAAAGGATTACATAGAAAAATTATATAATCACTATGCTGATTTATTTGATTTAGCCGTACCTACAAATATCACTCCAACTGTCGCTCCTCATCTCCTAAGGAGCCATCATCTTCTAAAAGGCCGGCACATAGTGGTTTTTCTAATTCGTTTTATGATTTAAATTGTTGGAACAGTATTGATGAGAGAACTTACACATCAACTTATCGGGAAAAGCTGAAATATTATCTTCGAACGGCACCAGAGGATCGCAGACGACGGATCAACGCGTTGGATTAGTTGAGGAGTAATGAAACACAATAGCCTGTGCTTTCAAGATTAGCCAGAGATATCTTGAATGTTCCAATGTCAACCGTTGCATCAGAGAGCGCCTTTAGTCAGGGACGACAACAACTTGGAGACAACCGACACTCATTGGGAAGCAATGCAATGAATGTTCTAGTTTGCCTCAGAGATTGGATTAGAGTGGAAAGAAGAAACCAAGGAATGGAACCAGAGCCGAGCGACGAGCTGAAACTTGAAGAAATTATGACTTCACGGGAGAACTCAGTAGAATCAAGTCCAATGCATGGTTTTGCCCCCGTTGACTTCGACTATCCTATGCAAGTTTCCATTAATATTAATATGAATGAGTTGGAAAAAAATGATGCATAATTTATAGATTTTTCATTCATGTAAATTATAAATTTTGGATCATTTTGCAATCAATAAAATTTCTCAAATTCATTCACTCCTTAGTCCTTATTTTTTATTTTTTTCCATTTAACGATTTAAAATTTTAAATTGAATTTCTAGTTTTCTACTTTAAATTAAAAACTTACTTCTAATATATTATTAATTTACTATCAAATAATATTAATTTATTATATTAAGTAGCATATGTTTTGTATATTTGTGCATATATCTTCTATAAAAGTGTATATTTAACATATACATGTGTATATATTTTATAAATTAGTATATAAGTATATCTATATATATTGTAATGTATATATAATGCAGTATATTTTATAAGTAGTAGTATATATACATTGAATGGTGCGTATACACGTGTATATATCTTCTATAGAAATGTATATTTAACATATACATGTGTATATATTTTATAAATTAGTATATAAGTATATCTATATATATTGTAATGTATATATAATGTAGTATATTTTATAAGTAGTAGTATATATACATTGAATGGTGCGTATACATAGAATAGAGTGTATATATGTGAATAGATCTTCTATAGACGTGTATATTTAACGTATACATTACTTTATGTTTTATAAATTAGTATATATATTGTAGTATATACTTTTTTTAAAGTAGTACATATATATTGAATGGTGCGTATATATGTGTATATATCTTCTATAGACGTATATCTTTAAAGTATACAAGTGTATATGTTTTATAAATTAGTATGTAACTATATATATATACATATTGTTGTATATATATATATATATGTATATTGTAGTATATATTTTATTTAAAGTAGTACATATATATTGAAATGGTGCATATATATGTGTATATATCTTCTAAAGTAGTATATATTTAACGTATACATGTGTATATATTTCATAAATTAGTATATATATATATATATATATATATATATTGTAGTGTATATATATATATTATACTATTATAGCATATGTTTTATTTAAAGTAGTACGTATAGTCATATATAATTATATATTGAATGGTATGTATCTATGTGTAATTTTTTTATATATTTTTTTAAAAATATATATTGTATATTGGAGTGTATATAGTTTATATTGGAGTGTATATAGTGTATATTGGATTTTTTATTTATTTTTTAAACGGGTTTAACCAGTTTTTAACCGGGTTTGACTGGGTTTTGATAGGTTTGACCTGGTTGGGTTAAGTGGGCCGGGTTAGGGTGGGTTTTAACTTTTTTACTATTTGGCCCGGCCCGGCCCGATTAACGTCAAAACTGGCCCTCAACCCGGTTAAAATGTAAGGGCCAGTTCCGGATTGGCCCGACCCGGCCCGTTTGACACCTTTACATTATAGTGAAAAGTAATGGTGTACGTTTGGTATTCGATTTGATTATTTTTAAAGCTCATATTCCATAATTCAGTGATCAGTAATTGAAAGTTGATATTAAATATCATACTTTAATGTTTAGTTCGATAATTTATAAATTAAACTTCAATTCGATATGATATTTGATAATATCATGTTAAAGTTGGGCTAACTTTTAGATACCAAATCTTAACTAGTAATACACAAGCTTTACTTATCTAAAGAAGGTTTGATAATAAAAGTGAGTACACAGAGATAGCATTTTCATACAAAACTCATGGCGAAAAAAAAAAAAAACTAATTAAAAATGATACTCATCAAGTTTAAAAGATCGTTCGGTATTCAGTACCTCGTATAAATCTTCATGGCAAAAGAATATTTATTTAATAAAGAATTTGATATTCGATAAATATCGAATACCAAACGATATTAATATCTTATTTCAAACTCAAATTCAAATAACGTAATTTCAAAATTTTACTTTCAAATATTGAATTATCATTCGATTCGGTAATTTAAGTTTTGATATTTCATGTTCAATCTTTAAAAAAAAAATGTCACATAAATAATGACGAAAAAAGAGGCTAGTCAAATTGACATGGGGACAGCACTAACTATATTTCTGAGATCGGGCGAATATGAAATGCATCGATACTAGCACAAAGTTAAGATCCCTTTTTTGGAGGCGGTTATTTTCCTTTCGATGTTCGATATCCATGTTGAAGTTCGACTGATTGAATTTGTTATGCATAGAGAAAAATACTCTCTACCATGAATTTTATCATACTCAAAATTTAAATATAAAATCTCTAATTAAGAAAAAAACAGTCTTATCATCTTTCACTGTTAAACCGAAAAGAAAGGAATTCCGACATTTCAGTTATTAGCAACAAAAGTAGATCTCAATATCTGTGAGTGCGGTTCTGCTAGTTTTACTGTATTCATTCACATTTCATCATTTATAAGACAAATTCCACAACGATTGAGCACTAAAATAGGCCTACACTTCCCAAATTATTCAACGGCCATTTGCTGAAATTTGGACATTAGTGAAGCTTTGTTTTTGGCATAGTTTCAATTGGTAAAAACAGAAAAAAGGTAGAATATTTTAAGGACAAAATTCAGAAATAGCATATTTATCCCTTTAATTATGAGTTTCATAGCAACAGTTTCATAATTACATAATATAACAAGTTGTATTTTATATTTTTGCAAACTATTGCTACAAAAATATAAATACATATGATTTTTACTGCCCATATGATCGATATGTATTTTATATTTTTGTAAACTGTTGCTGCAAAAATATAAATACATACAAATACATATGCTACAAAATGTAATTTGATAAAAGTGTTGTTATTTTTTGTACTTTAATACTTAAGTATACTACTTTATGTGTTTTTTTCATTTTTTTAAAGCGTTGTAAGTCATTACTCCCTCCGTCCATCTTTAAATTGAATTTCACGAATGATCATCTAACTTTGTATTTATTTTTTAAAAATTAAAGTCAATTTCTTATATTGTGACTTAACTTAGAAAAATATCCCATTAAAGTCATTAATCTTTTATTTTTCAATAATATCATTCAAGTTTGTGCATTTTTTTTACAAACTAATAATTGTTAAAAGTACTCAAAAATGACCAAAATAGTCCATCAAATTTAAAATTTGAATTTAAATAATCCTTATTTTTACATGAAATATTAAATAGGCCTCCAATTAATTTTACTTTTTTACTTCTTAAACTAGATTTTAATATATTTTATCGATAAATGCATAATATAATTTAAAAAGACACAAATCATAATATTAGAAACAAATTAAAAAGACAGGATGTTAATTTAGAGCTTAAAATAGATAGTTATATTTTAAATGAAAAAAAATAAGAAGTACATTTATTGTCCAAATTAAAAAATGCATTCAATTTTTACAGCCAAGTTGACAAGGCGATGTAATTTTCTCTGAAATAATATCACAAGATTGATAAAAATAATATTGAAACTTTAAAATATTTTTAAGTTACGAAATGGTTACATAAAATCACCTAATTTTATTTGATAGAGAATGATTGATGATATAATCAGGGTATTCGTTAATATGCATTATTATTTTTTTTAATAAAAATCCTTTAAAATTTATATATGGTTCTTCTACTAGCTAGGAGCCCTAGTTTTTTTTCTTTTGATTTGCAGAAATTCATTGTCTTCTTTATGAATTATAATTTTTTTGACAATAATTTTGAGGTAGAAGAAACTAACAACTAATTTGAACTATTATATCAAAAATAAAGATTAATCCTAAAATGAATAAATCTAGAATATTATTGTATTATTGAACTCCTAAGTTTTCAAATAAATACAATACATATGAGCTTATTTCTAATACTTGTAATTGTAATATTTGGTGGATGTCGTTAAATTTAATATCACAGTTAGAAGTTGAAAGAAAATTGTACTCGTTAAGTTTTATAGTGGAAAGGTTATTAATATTTCATATTGTTAATTAATAAGGATCATTTAAACTCAAAGTTTAAACTTAAGGGACCTTTTTAATCATTTTTCTCTCATCTTTTGAGCCACTTTTAGCAATTATTGATTTTTAAGGAAAATGATTAAAGTTGGATGACATAATTTGAACAAAAAAAAGATGTTTTAGTGAGATATTTTCTTAAGTTGAGTGACAATATGAGGAATTTACTCCAAAAATTATTATTCTTTGTTTTGTTACACAAAAGTCATTTAACTTTATCTTATCTTTTACAAAAGTAAGTTTGACAAAATTTGGCTAAAACGCTACGTAAATTTTGAGATAAATTAAAAAAAGATCTCTTATATTGGAGGATAGGTTCGAAATGGTCTCTCAAATATACTTTTGAGAAGTTTTTATACTTTAAACGTGATAAATGTAAGTACATTGGATCTTCATGAATACTTAACAAACTTTAAATATTAAATTTTATAGATTTGTAAAAAAAAAAATCATCAACTCATATTTAGAGGTGTATGGTTTGCAATTTTTATTTTTGATTTATTGCATGATTTGATGTAGCTTGCTAGATGTATTTATCAAATTTAAAAATAATTTCAGTGACCCCTTCAATTTTTTCGCTTCATAGCGTTAATATTTCATATTACATATGATACCACATTATTTTGATTTCTTTGTAATATTTCCTTTAATGTATTTATTACTAATGCAAAATGTATACTTAAAATTATTTTTTCATAGTAATACTATTTTACTTGATTAATTTTATAAAAATTTATTAGTTTTAGCCCTTTTAGTTATTTCATTCATTGTTACTATTAAACAATAATAAAGAGTACATGTTTAATTTACTCTCTCTGTTGTCATTGGACACGAATATTAAGATCACTCAGAATCAATTCCTTTATGAAATAATTGAATTGTCAAGAAATGAAATACTTGTATAAATTTTTAAACTTTTATCATATCATATTTTTACTTTCAACAAATCTTTCAGCTCCGTCTCGAATTTCTCCAAAAAATCTTCCATCCAAAATTTTTAAGTTTTCTTTTTCATAATTAACATTATTTTTTCTTTTGTTTTCTTTTAATAACTCTATTTACTAAAAATATCACAGTTTAGGTCACGTATTCAATATATTGATAATAATATTTATAGAAACTATTACAAAATAATTCAAAAATCATATTTATTTACTTAATAATGTACTAATCATATGAACAAAATAATATTTAACAAAAATAAAGAAAAAAGGTCTATAAATTAATTAAATAAAATAGTATATTAGTAAAGGGAGAGTAAATGAAAATGTAATTATTTTACATTTATGATAAATAGATTTTAAGAATTTCTTCTGATTCTACCTTGTTTCAATTTCAAAAAATCAAGTAGGTAGAGTTTGACAAATATATGAAAATAAAAGGACTCATTTTTATCAAAATAGTGGATCAAAAATGTTCAAAATATATTAAGAGACCATTTTGAATTTCCTCAAACATAAGGAATACTTTTGTTATTTTCTCTCACATTAAAGGTAGAGTTCCATCTAAATTTTATCAAAATTACTTTTGTGAAAGATAAGGTAAAATTAAATATTTTTGTGTAACATAATAAAGAATAATAACTTTGGGGGTAATGAATACAAAGTTAAATGACCACTCATAAAAATTTACTCTCCATCTTTACTTGTCCACTTTTCTATTAATACAAAAATTAAGAAGAAATAATTGATAGAGTTAATTTTTACCATATTACCTTTTGAATATAATAAATTTAATACTTGTGAAAATGTATTTATTAATGAACCGTATTTAATGTTAAAGGTAAAATAGATAGAAATAGGTAAATTATTTATTGATTTTATAAACTACACAAATATTGTTTGATATCCCAAAATAGAAAAATGAGTAAGTAAAAATTAACGAGAGAGTACTTTATTTACTTTTCATTTTGATAGTTTAAGGAATTCCAAACACTTAAAAGGTAAATTCATACACAAATATCGTTAATTGTGTTTTAATATTCAATTTTGTAAATTGACTATTTGAAGCATATACATGTTGTGATCATTAGTATTTCAAATAATTGTGTTTTAATATTCAATTTACGAGAAATTATATAGAATAATATGAACAATATAAAGTAATCAAAAATTTCTTGTAGTGAACATTTCGCCCTTTAATAAATCCTACGTGATCCAAATTAACATTACTTAGGACGAAATATACTACTACCAAATAATTATATGATTTTTTAAAATAATATTTATAATAATTAGACAAAAGTCCAGTCATGGATGAAGTCAAACACGAGGACATTGAAGTCTCGTATTTTCAACCCTTTGATTAAGGGCCCGTTTGGCCATAAGTTCTTTTCCTTTTTTTCAGCATTTTTTTCATTTTTTTCATTTTTTTGAAAATTGTGGTGTTTGATCATGAAACTTTGAAAAATTATTTCGGAGTTGAATTTTAAAAAGTTAAAACAAATTTTTGTTGTTTTCACAATTTTTCACTCTCATTTTCAACTTTCATTATTATTATATATAACCCAAATCTTTAATTATTTACACAAATACCTCTTATAACTACAATCACCAAGAAAAAAATTATTATTTGTTTTTTATGGTAAAATATCATTTTTAATTGTTACAGATATTCTAATCTCTTTTTCTTCTTTTAACCAAAATTACTAACGTGAAGTAAAAAATAATAAATGACAATCTATGGCGAAAATATATCAACTTTATTTTGAATGAACTATATTATGGAATTATAAGGCCTAGTACATTATGTTATTTAAAAATGAAAAATTTAATATTTTTTCTTGTCATTCTAATTTTCTGCATATGTCATATAATGGCTATGATGATTTTAATAAATTATTAAAAAATGGTCAATAAAGTCGCATATCAAACATAACGTAACGATCCATATTGACGATTACCTTATTTTGATTTTATGGATTTTGAACAACAAAAGTTTGTTCTCTTTACCAAAAAAAAAAACCATATATATTCAAGGAAAATCAATATCATCAATAAAAATAAAAAAATAAAAATGAGCACTAATCTATTCAGAAATAATTCATTCGTAAATTTTTTAAAAAAGATCAAATTCAATAAATTAATTAATTCAAGTGAAAGTAATTAATAATTTTCATCAACAAATCTAAGAATATATAAAATATATTTATATCCATCAATCATATTTATCAAAATATATTTTCTCTATTCAATCGATTATGATTAGATAAACTTATTTAGCTCATGTTTGTGATATTTTTATTCAAATTTTAGACGAATAACAATCATAATAATTACTTTGTTGTTAATTATTTTATCAATTGAATACATATAAATTATTTTCTCAATATATGGTTATATATTAATAGGTAGATTAGTAGTCGAGTGATTTTGATAATTTTTAAAAGTTGAGGGCATAAAATCATATTTTTTTTTTTTTTTTCAAAAGTCTAAAAAAAATTCTAAAAAGACATGGTCAAACACAATTCCAACTCCAACTTCATCTTCAACTCCAACTCCAACTCTTAAAAAAAATAATTTTTATGGCCAAACGGCTACTAAGTCCAACTGACAGTCTTTTTGAAGTCACTGGTCAAACTTCAAAGAGTCATTAACGCAAAATACTTTTCCTTTTAGTTTTTAAAATAAAATATTATATGTATAAATTATTTATTTTTAACATTTTTATTTTACTATGAATAGATAATTTTTCTATCCATTAAATACACTGCCTTCAACATGTTTAAGTTCATCAAGTAAATCGTATAAGATTATTATAGTCTTTAAAGTATTTTACAAAGTTTACTTTTTGAGTAAGATCGTCTTTTTCTGCTTTGATATGTGAATTTTAACATGGGTTGTAGTGCAGTGGATGAGACTGCTTCACCCTTAATCAGAGGTTAAGTGTTCGACCCTGAGTATGGAGAAAACTCTATTGGGATCGTTGCCGTCTTAATGGGCCCTGCAACGCGCGATCCAGATTAATCGGGACTCCAATACGAATATCGGACGTCGAATGGAAAACCAAAAAAAGAATGTGAACTTTAACTATAATTTTACAAAACAAAGTCCACTATTTTCCATCAAATTAAAAATCATGTCAGTTGGTGGGCATTGAATATGTCTACTTCAATTTTTCCCTTATATACTATTTTTCATTTGAACATGTGAAAGGTAAATAATTTTCCACTGTGTTTTTCATTTGAATGTGAAATAAATATTTACAATCTATGTCCAATTTTTTTATCAAATTTTTAAAATTTTATATAATCAAGTAATTTTTAAAAATGATAATTTATATTAATTAGTTATAATTATATATCAAAATAAAATACATTTCATATATTTTTTTTATTTGGATCTTATACTAAAAATTATTTTTTGTAATTATTTATTTTTAAAAATTAAAAGAAATTTCTTATCTTCTTCTTATATCAACATTATGATCAAGTAATAATATATAGAAATATATACAATATTGTTAATCAAATTTCGATATATATTAATAAAGTTAATTTAGTAAGATAAATTCTTAAGAAATATTTTCTTACGACTCGTGTCATTTCAGCATGGAGCAAGTAAAAGAAAATTGAAAAAATTATCTGTTAAGTCAAAGCACACATCTAAGATGTAGCAACCATTTTCGTTGTTATGTATGAACCTCCCGCGAAAAGTTTCATGTTAAAATTCTTCTCGATTTTGAAGTTATAAATTTCAGACTAGGTTAGTTTCGAACGAAATCGAAGTGAGGTGTGGTATAGAAAAATTAAAGAATGGTTTGAACAGATTTAGTGGCATTTGACTTGAATTCTATATAGCTACGATGATAAGAAACTTGTAGAAAATTATGAAATCAAATTTGGGCGAGTAAAATTTTCGAAATTGATCTTAATGTAAAGGACATTATTTGAAATGTCCCGAATTTAAGGTGTATTGTCAAAAGTAGAATTCTGAGGCGAAACTGGAGATTCTGTCCCGTCGATGCCGCTATAGCAACTGCAACGACCGACGCTATAGTGGAGAAATTTTTTCTATAGCGATGGTCAAAGATTGTTCACCTGCCACTATAGCGGTAAAGATAGCAGTTTAATTAAATATTTTTTTTAAAATAGTTTATTATTCTAAAACTCATTTTGCGATAAAGGGGGGATGATTTACATCAGAAATTCTTCATTTGGCTTCAAAAAGGAAAGGAATCCATCCTCGTTAATTTGTAGTTGATGATTAAGCCTTGAAATTTTTAATTTACGAAGTTCGGTAGAGGGGGCGCAGGGAGAAATTTAGTTGTTTTCTGGTGTAAGGGAGAAAATTAAGCATAGGTTAATAGATTTTGTTTATTAATAGTTACTTTACCTTGTCATTCCATTAATTCACTAATTTAATCATGAATTTAGTATTTTTAGGTGAATTACAATAGAAAAGTCCTAGAACGAGAAATAAATGATCATAAAGATGAACTTAGGGATTGGGGTGAGTTGTAATGTCTGATGTGTCGGTTATGGTATTAATTATGTGTTTATATGTCTGTTCTAGACCACGAGCAAGTAAAAATTGTATGAAAGGACAAAGCTCTGCCTTAGATCAGTTATGAAAGCCTTGTTGAGGTACGTGATGGTATTGCTGTTTAATCTAATTTGTGTCATATGTGCATGTTAACTACATTGTAGTATGACTTGTTGGTGCATGTTGTTTGGTATGGTCAATGCAAATAATTTTTTGATTGTTGTATGATTTTTAACCTACCTTATTTGTTAAATGTGAAATGTTCGATATTTAGAATGCTCTTACGTGCGTTTAGTAAAACAAGGTTGGAAGACACTTGTTTTAGGGGTTTAGTACATGAAAGAATATATTCTCTGTAGATCGTGGCTAGAGGATGGTTGTATTACACCTAGCATGTATGTACGAGGGTCAGGTGACTTTAACGGTTCTATGAGTGAACCAGAGAAATATATTTATATGCTAAATTAATTGTTCTGACTTATCTTGACTTGACTGAATTTGACTAGTGATAATATATTAACTTGTCAGTTTTGATCCCTAATTGCTTATTTGTTGCTTGTTATGCTAAGTGTGATTATTGAGTGTGAATTAACTCGTTGTACTATAATTTAGTTATGTGTTCATATTCTCATCTTGGATTGGCCAAATGACCCTACCAGTACACTATTATTATTCTAAGCTTGATTGGGCACTAGGTAATTTCTACTAGTTGCAGAAATATGGAGCTATTTAAGTTGATTTCCTCAATCTAGAGGTGTCTGATTATTCACCTATTCTTATCCAGCATTCTGCTCAAGTTATCTCTAAACAAAACCTTTTAAATTGTATAACATCATTTTGGAGCAAAGGATGTTCCCAATGATTATTGCAGATACCTGGAGGAAGAAATTTTCTGGAACAAATATGTTCACCCTGAGTCAAAAGCTCAAAGCTCTGATTCATGTCTTAAAGGACTACATTCCTACCTTGCACCTTATGCTTAGAGGCTGCAACTTACTAGGGAGAAACTGGATACCACATAGACCAAGCTAGTTGCAAATCTCATGAATTAGGCTTTAATTACTGAGGAGCAGATTTTAACTCATGAGTTTCATCAATGGATCTTAGTGTAAAAAAAAGTGTCCAGGAAGAAGTCCAGAGCTACATGGATCAGAAGTGGTGGTGCAAATTCCAAGTACATTCATGCTCAATTAAAAATCAAGGCTAGTAGGAATAATATCTCTTCCATCTATGATGATCAAGGAAGAAATATCACTAGCTTTGTTCTTATATAGAAGGAGTTCATTGTTTTTTTCTAGTCTGATAGGAGTATCTGCTGCTAAGCTCCCATGCCCCAACTCCAAAGTGATCAAGAGGGGACCATGCCCTACATACTCACAACATTTGATATCATCTAAGATGTCTCTTATCAAAAGATTCTGTATGCATTGAAGAGTATGCCAATCAACAAAGCACCTGGAGTGGATGGTTTTCCTGTAGAATTCCTTACCAACCAATGGACTACTATTAAAGATTATGTATTAAAGTCTGTCAGGGAATTTTTTTTCCAATCAGGTAAGATGTTGAAATCTTTCAGCTGCACAACAATCACTCTAATCCTAAAGTGTGATAATTCTACTAAAGTGAAGGATTATGGACCCATTTCCTATTCCAACACCTTCTATAAACTGATATAAAAATCCTTACCAACAGAATCAAAAGAGTAATAGGTACTATTATAGGTCCTTCTCAATCTTCTTTCATTGAAGGAAGGAGTATTATTGACAAAATCTTATTCAGCCATGAACTGTTCAAGTGGTATTCTAGAAAGGTGTTGTCTCCAAGATGCGTATAAAAATGGTTCTTAAGAAAGAATATGACTCTATTGAGTGGTGCTTTCTAAAGAGTTTTTTAGCTGAGTTGGGGTTTCCTCAAAGGTTTATTGACTGGGTTATGGAGTGTGTTAACTCAGTGTCTTACTCTTTGGTATTGATAATGGCTTAACTAAACCTTTTTAGGGTAAAAGAGGTATAAGGCAAGGTGATCCCATGCCACCTTACATTTTTTATGATTACAATGGGGTGCCTAAACAGGGAGATGAGTATACTAGATCAACACAAAGGTTTTCAATATCATCCCATATGCAAAAAAGCTGGGTGTAAATACATTGTGTTTACAAATGACTTGTTATTATTTTGTAAAGTTGATCCTACCTCTGTCACACTAGTTCAAAAGGCATTTTAGAGATTTTTTGGACTTCAAGCAAATATTTAAAGGAGTTTTTTTTTCTCTTTTGGTACAAAACCACATATGAAGCAACTTATTCTTTCATATCTTGGTTAAGAGGAGGGGACCTTGCCTTTTAAATACCTTGGAGTGCCCTTATCATTCAAGAAACTCACAGTAGATCAATGTCAATAACTGTTGGACAAAATTATTGAAAAGTTAATTTGGTGGTCTGCCAAGCTCTTTTCATATGCAGGTAGATTATAGTTGATTAAATCCATAATTTTTGGTACACAAATCTATTGGGCACAGATCTTTCTATTGCCAAAAAAATTATAAAACTCATTACTAGCTACTGCAGAGTATTTTTTTAGACTGGTTCAACATTAACCTCCAAGAGAGCTTTGGTGGCTTGGGATGAGCTCTACCTCCCCAAGTCTGCAGGTGGCAGGAATATTTTAAATCTGTATCACTGGAACAAAGCAACATTCACAAAACAACTGTGGGATTTAGCTGATAAAAATGATTTCTTTTGGATATGATGGGTGTATACTTATTACCTCAAAGATGAAGATGTTGATAAATGTGATAGTCCTAAGAATGATACATAGGCAATTAGGAAAAATATAAGTTCAAAACAGCATGTCATGACTGCTCTAGGGTTACAGAGTAATCTATTATAAGGTTGGCCCTCTTATGCGCAGAACTCCAAGTTTCTTATAAAAAAGATTTATGGTGCACTACTCCCCCAAATCCCTAAAATCCCTTGGAAAGGAATTATACTAAACTACAATGTTCTTCCTAAATACTTCTTTATACTTTGGCTAGCCTTACTGAAAAGACTATCTACTATATAAAGGCTAGCAAAGTTTGGCATCCATATACCTCCTTCCTATATGTTCTGTGATAGGGCTGCTGAGACTCACCACTACCTATATTTTGAATTTTGCACTACTAGGGGTCTATGGTTGAGACTGCTGAAGTGGTTAGGAGTTCAAAGAGCTCTTTGTAGCTGGATGATTGAAGTAGAATGGGTAACAGAGCAAGCAAAAAAGAAATATGCCAGAGGTGCCATCTTATGTAGTGTCTTTTCCATGATGGTAAATACTATATGGACGGAACGAAAACAGAGAAGATGCCAGGTAGATAGAGTGTGCAGAGAAATTGCCTACCACATCCCTGTTAGAGGTCAAGCATACAAGAAGTGGGCACTAATATTAGTGAAGATGATAGAAGTACCATAATACAACTGTAGAAGAAGACCTTATATATTGTTGTCTAGTCTAGATTAGGCTAGTTTGTCTTTGTTTCCTTGTCTGACAAATGAGGACTCCTAACCTATTAGTGAGTCCCTCAATTAGTGTCAGCTGTCTTTATTAAACTGAGAAACAGAGGGGTCTGACCCTGTTTCGTGCTGTAATTTGCCTTGGTGAAGTAAAGTTTATTTACCAAAAAAAAAGATACTACACTTGTTCTTACTTTTGTGAGATCAATGTATATTCCAATGGCTCCTATGATATAATGACCTTATTTTTGATAATTTGTGTGAAATATTTATTTTGGTGTGATTTGATCATTTTACTTCTCTCCATGGTTGCATTGTGATGTTTTTGGTATATGGGAATATTTTGTACAGTTCTTAATGCATTTTGGTGTGATTCATATAAGATTGTAATTTTTAGTGGTCTTAAAGGCTTATTAGTTAACATCAGTCAACATCTTTTGATCTATGTGTTAGATGGAAAATGGACTGCCGCTAGCAGATCTGAAGCATCAATTTTAGAGTTGGTGCGGTTTTACAACTTTTTAATTTCATTTTGACCTTCCATTCGAAAAGTTGTGAAAATAGGTCTTGGGAGTCAATTTTATGAAAATAATTTTTTTTTAAAAATTTTGATATCACCATTGAGTCTAGAGCATCAATTTTGATAAGGTAGCTTAGTTCGTTTGCGTTCTTGATATTTTGGATGAATCCCAAGGGATTCACAGAGACTTGAAATATTTTGAGTCTTCATAGCTGGTGCAACCGCTAAAGTGCCACTTGACCACTTTAGCAGCCAGCTACTAGCTGGGCAAGGGCATTTTAGTAGCTTTCATCCTTTTTAGCAGAGGGTGCTAAAGCAGCCCTTGTCCGATTTAGCGGACTAGCACACTATGCGGGTACCGCTAAAGCAGTGACCGCTAAGGCGGCCACTTGACCGCTTTAGCAACACTTGGCACCTTGGAATATAAATAATTCTTTTCTTGGTTTTTTTCACCATTTTTGAGACTTAAAGCTTGAGGGTCGAGTTTTTTGATGTTTTCTTCCATTTTTAAGCTTGGGTAAGCTCCAAACTCCTATTTCAACTACTTTTCTTCAGTTTCATAATTAAATTTTTTTTAAACTCGAATTTAAAGATGAAATTTAGGAATTTTGACCCGAAAGGCTCAAATTAGCATTTCTTTGATTCGAAATCCAGTTTTACCCTGCTTTCACTTGGATTTTCTTCTATGAGTTCCTTTAATTTTGGTAAATATGTTTTTGTACAAAACTTTTGATTTTACCCTTCTTTTTCAAAAATTCATTTGGAGAGTCCATTTTAGTCCCAATTTAGAAGTGGGGAAATATAGGTATCATTGGCTTTTTTTATGCGTAGATTCTATATTTGTGTGTTTTAGTTGATTATTGGGTCTGTGTGTGAGGCAAAAACTTAGTGGTAAATGCTTATTTCTTCTAATTTTGACATTTGAGGTAGGTTATTACTTAACTTTCTTCAGAATAGGTTGGACAGTTAATAATAATGTAAAAACATGATATGGGTATGGAGTTCTATCACGAAAAATATGTTTAGGTGATTCATGTGCCCCCCGGGGAGGACTTATGTGGATAATATTTTATATTTTTGAGACGTTATTTGCTATGTACGATTGTGTAGGGTCTTATATAATTTTGTTGTCTTGATTTTTACATATATATGTTTGGTTGTACGTTTTTTGGTGGAAAAATTCTATATTTTAGGATTTATGTAGTGTTGGTGACCTTTTTCATGAATATTTCTCTTGATGGTTTTTGAACTACATTGAATAATGGGTGGTTTGTTAACTTTAGTGGATTTTTGTTTACATGGTTGATATATTAGTTGGGTATTGGAAACTCTCATTTTGGTTAATTGTGAGCATTTAATCCTCTTCATCCTCATATCAGACTATGGGTGTCAAGTGGGCCGGCCCGGCCCGGCCCGACTACCTAACCCGGCCCGATAAGCCCTAGGGCTTTAGGGTTCCGGGTCCCGAGTCGATTATTTTGTTAAAATGTGCCCGGTTAACCCGGCCAGAACAAAGCCCGGCCCGGCCCGGCCCGGAAAAATTAAAAAGAAAAAGATATTTTGGATTTTGGGCCAAACTAGCCGTTGGCCCAACTGCTATATAGCCGTTTTTGGGTCCAAACGGCTAGTTTGGGCCCATTTATTAAAAAAAAAAAAACTTTAAAAAATATTTTTTAATCCCAAAATTTTTTTTATAAATACCCTACAACTTCAAATCATTTTTCACACAATTTTTCACTCTCTCAAATCTCATTCTCTCTCAAATCTCAATTCTCAAATATTCAAAATATTTAATTTCTTAAAGTGTTCACTTTAATTTTTTAATTTTTCATTTACAAAGTACGAGCGAAAGTTTCTAAAGTCGCAATCTTCGGATACTTCCAAAATTTGGTATTGTCGTTCCATCTCTTACGTTTAATTTTTATTTATTGTATTAATTGTTTAATATTTAATTTTATTATATTTGTGTATTTTGAATATTTTTAGTTTAATTTAATTTATATTATGGATAAATTAAGAAACCTCGCTACTAAAGGTGTTAAAATTTTTTGTCCCGGAAGCGGTAGTGGTAGTAAAAAGCGAATTACTAGCGGTAGAGGTAGTTCAAGTAGTAGATATACCCGTGTGCCTTCGCCTCCGGTACCGCTTGGTACACCTTTTAAGGAAGAAATAGGTGTAGGTGCTCACGATATGGATTATGTAGAGGCTCAAGAAAATTATGGTATAGAAGAAGAAAATGAAGTAGATGCGGTTAATTTAGACGAAGATAATGAAAATATTGTTGAGACACCCGCAGTAGGAGATGCTAACGTTAGATCTGAATCAGTTAATCTCCCTTCCCGTCCTCCCAATGCCCCAAGACCTCGTAAAAGAACTAGTATTGCATGGCAATTTTTTGAACGTATATCAGATATTGAGGTGCAATGCAATATTTGTCAACAAATATATAAGCATAGAAGTGGAGGCAAGCAAGGGGGTACGGGTACGTTAATGAGACATGTAGCTGAAGATCACAAAAGAGAGTTAAATATTGTAAAAAGTGGTGGGGATGTTGGTGGGTCAACGTAAACTAGAATGGACCCAGCAACCGGTCACGTAGCGAAGAAGCATAATAAATTGAGGGACAGGGAAGAAATAGCTAAAATGGTAGCTGTGGGTTGTTTGCCTTTTAGTTTTCCTTCTTCTGATGTCTTTATTCGTTATATACAAGCAATTTATAATCCTATGTTTAATGGTATTCCTAGAACTACTAGTCGATCTGATATTTTTAGACTCCATTCACAATATTGTTTTTATTTATCAACATTGTTAAAAAATCAATGTAGATTGTCCCTAACTTCTGATCTTGGTCGTGCTGTGAATAAAAATGATTATTTAACCGTTACTTGTCATTGGATGGATAGTAATTTCGTGATGCAAAAACATATTCTTGCTTTTTTATATGATGAAGATCGTAAACATATTGGACAATTTATTGCTGATTCTATTGTTAAAATTGCCGGATATTATGGTATCGAAAATAAAATTTTATGTATTGCTTTTGATAATACTTCTAACAACAAGACTGCTATAACAAAAATAAAATCTACGCTATCTCCGGCCTTGCCTGAAATTTTTCATATTAAGTGTGCATGTCATATATATAATTTAATTGTAAAAGATGGTCTTGAGTTTTTTGAGTTTTATATTGAAAAAATTCGTCTTGTCGTTGGTTTTATTCAAGAAAATAATCGTAGATCGAGAATTAGAGAATTTAAAGTTAAATGTCAAGAAAATGGACTTACACCGATTTTGATGCCTGAGGAAATTGATACTAGATGGAATTCTACGTATGAATTTTTAAAAACTTGTTATAAATATAGAATTCCTATTACACTAGCTTTTAACCAACATTGCGGTTCATTTGCTGATTCTGCTGATTGCATGCTACATAATTCTGATTGGGTTGTAATTAATGATCTTGTTAAGTTTTTAGAAAATTTTTATGTAGCTACGGTTGAATTTTTCGGTGCTTATTATCCTACTGTTTGTAATATTTTGGCATATATAGCCGATATTTCTGGTTTGCTCAAAGAATATAAAAATAAAGAAGGTTATAAAGAAGCTGTTGGCGCCATGTTTACGAAATTTAAAAAATATTTTTTTTCGATTCCCCCTATTTACTTGGTTAGTGCTATGCTAAATCCGTGCATGAAATATAATCATATGTGTCACTTTAGTACTCTTATTTATACTAACTTAGAAATAAATACTAACCATGATTCTGAACAAGTACAACCTGATTTGTGGACGGCTACGACTGATGCAAAGGATTACATAGAAAAAATTATATAATCACTATGTTGATTTATTTGATTTAGCCGTACCTACAAATATCACTCCAACTGTCGCTCCTCATCCTCCCGAGGAGCCATCATCCTCTAAAAGGCCGGCACATAGTGGTTTTTCTGATTCGTTTTATGATTTAAATTGTTGGAACAGTGTTGATGAGAGAACTTACACATCAACTTATCGGGAAGAGCTGAAATATTATCTTCGGATGGCACCAGAGGATCGCAGACGATGGATCAACACGTTGGAATGGTGGAGGAGTAATGAAACACAATATCCTGTGCTTTCAATATTAGCTAGAGATATCTTGAATGTTCCAATATCAACCGTTGCATCAGAGAGCGCCTTTAGTCATGGACGACAGCAGCTTGGAGACAACCGACACTCATTGGGAAGCAATGTAATGAATGCTCTAGTTTGCCTCAGAGATTGGATTAGAGCGGAAAGAAGAAACCAAGTAATGGAACCGGAGCCGAGCGACGAGCTGAAACTTGAAGAAATTATGACTTCACGGGAGAACTCAGTAGAATCAAGTCCAATGCATGGTTTTGCCCCCGTTGACTTCGACTATCCTATGCAAGTTCCCATTAATATTAACATGAATGAGTTGGAAAAAATGATGCATAATTTATAGATTTTTCATTCATGTAAATTATAAATTTTGGATCATTTTGCAATCAATAAAATTTCCCAAATTCATTCACTCCTTAGTCCTTGTTTTTTATTTTTTTTTATTTAACGATTTAAAATTTTAAATTGAATTTCTAATTTTATACTTTAAATTAAAAACTTACTTCTAATATATTATTAATTTACTACCAAATATTATTAATTTATTATATTAAGTAGCATATGTTTTGTATATTTGTGCATATATCTTCTATAGAAGTGTATATTTAACATATACATGTGTATATGTTTTATAAATTAGTATATAAGTATATCTATACATATTGTAATGTATATATAATGTAGTATATTTTATAAGTAGTAGTATATATACATTGAATGGTGCGTATACACGTGTATATATCTTCTATAGAAATGTATATTTAATGTATACATGTGTATATATTTTATAAATTAGTATATAAGTATATCTATATATATTTTAATGTATATATGATGTAGAATATTTTATAAGTAGTAGTATATATACATTGAATGGTGCGTATACATAGAATAGAGTGTATATATGTGAATAGATCTTCTATAGACGTGTATATTTAATGTATACATTACTTTATGTTTTATAAATTAGTATATAACTATACAAATATATATTGTAATGTATATATATTATAGTATATTTCATTTAAAGTATTACATATACATAGAATAGAGTGTATATATGTGAATGGATCTTCTATAGACGTGTATATTTAACGTATACATGTGTATATATTTTATAAATTAGTATATAACTATACAAGTATATATTGTAATGTATATATATTGTAGTATATCTCATTTAAAGTATTACATATACATAGAATAGTGTATATATGTGAATAGATCTTCTATAGACGTGTATATTTAACGTATACATTACTTTATGTTTTATAAATTAGTATATATATTGTAGTATTTACTTTTTTTTAAAGTAGTACATATATATTGAATGGTGTGTATATATGTGTATATATCTTCTATAGACGTATATCTTTAAAGTATACAAGTGTATATGTTTTATAAATTAGTATGTAACTATATATATATATACATATTGTTGTATGTATATATATGTATATTATAGTATATATTTTATTTAAAGTAGTACATATATATTGAATGGTGCATATATATGTGTATATATCTTCTAAAGTAGTATATATTTAACGTATACATGTGTATATGTTTTATAAATTAGTATATATATATATATATATATATATATATATATTGTAGTATATATATATATATTATACTATTTTAACATATGTTTTATTTAAAGTAGTACGTATAGTCATATATAATTATTTATTGAATGGTATGTATATATGTGTAATTTTTTATATATTTTTTTAAAAATATATATTGTATATTGGAGTGTATATAGTGTATATTAGATTTTTTAAACGAGTTTGACCGGTTTTTAATCGGGTTTGACCGGGTTTTGGTAAGTTTGACCGGATTGGGTTAAGTGGGCCGGGTTAGGGTGGGTTTTAATTTTTTTACTGTTTGGCCCGGCCCGGTCCGGCCCGGTTAACGTCAAACCCGGCCCTTAACCGGCCCGCAACCCGGTTAAAATGTGACGGCCGATTTTGGGTTAGCCCGGCCCAGCCCGTTTGACACCTCTATATCAGACTCATTCATGAAACATTAGTACCACTATGGAAATACTGGAAATACTAGTTTTTTCTGACAGGAAATGTGACATCTTTAAAACCTTTTATCGATGTATGCGTCAAAGAGAAGTTATAGATATTGGTTATATATGAGTTAATGAATCCCCCATAGGTCCTACCTAGGAGCAGAGCTTGTTTGGTGCATAGAGAGGTTGTACGATGACCTCGTGCATCATCATATTCATTGCACCCTATTTATGTATTGTGCTTGCTCTATGCAGTAATTTTATTCTTGATGTGATATATATCTAATTGTGTTTCTTTTCCATTCTTGTACCTTCTATATGTGTATATCAAGGTATTTTTCTTGTAGTTGAATTTGTTATATATGTATATAGTTGAACTGTTAGTAGAGATAGTGTGGGCTACCATTTGGTACATTTTCTGATTACTGGTGATGTGTGCATAGTTTGTTTTTATATACTTTATTTTCTACTTTACTCAGTTGGCGTATGATACCTACTGAGTATAAGTGGACCATACTTATCCCTACTATGCCCATTTGGTTTAGATTCAGGTACGACTACACCGCACGAATAACTGGTTTAGGTAAAATGTAGAGTCTATTTGAGGTAACAGTTTATCTATGCATCCGGAATTGTCCACTACCTTCTCTTATCTAGACTATGTCTTATTGTATTGAGAGACAGTGTTTGTTCTTTTTAGATATCCTATGGATATTTTGACTTCGAGTTGTATTAGTTGGTTATTGCATGATGACACTAGGTTTTGGAATTTGATTTGGTATCTTTGATTATATTTTTGTAATTATTATGTTTGTGTGGCTCGGATTTACTCTAAAACCCTTGTCTTGGGTTTTGGTACTATTTTTCTTATTATATCAGTTTGGGTGATTGGCTTACTTGTCAAGAATTTGCCACAACAAGTACCATAATGACTTTTGATTTTTGGGTCATGACAAATTAAAATCAGAGCAGCCAGGTTCATTGGTCCCAATAGTGTAAAAACGGGGTGTCTAATATAGTCTCGCGAATTGGTATGTAGATATTCATATCTGTCTTTAAGAGGCTATAAGATGTCTTTAGTAAACTTTTCTTGTTTTGTTCCTTATTGTGAGGATCTTCATACCTTGTGTTGTAAGTCATATATTGCTTTTTTCTACACAAATGGTAAGAACTAGATCAAGTGAGGCTAGAGATGTAAATCTATTATCTAAGGAGAGAGCCTAGTCTAGATGATGAGTTATGACTCGTGGTTAAGTTTGAAATAAAGGAAAGGCACGCGGATCTACCCTGTCTGGACATAGCCTTAGGGGACTCTACTCCGAGCCTCAAGTTGAGCAGGTTGGAGTTATGGGGCTTACTCCAATCTGGCAAAGTTCTTCTTCCTTACTCTTGGAGGGGTTGTTAATTAGGTTGTTGATCTATTTAGAGGGTGTTCCCATGAGTGCACCCAGTGTTCCTCCAGCTCCAAGTATTGTACCTTTGTCTGTGTTGGAATTTGCTTATGATGTTTCTCCAAATTTGAGTATGGATCCACCTATTGTACCAACATATTCTTAGTGGTACTCCACATACTCTAAGTGTGGTTCCTCCTTCATTTTCTATATTTGAGTATGGTGTTCTGAGATTTGGAGTCTTCTTAGATGGGTTCTCAACCAGCCACGTTTATTGTGCCTCCTATTATTGTGATTACAGTTATGTTTTCTGAGGGACAAAAGAGGTTTGAGTGAGTTATTTGTATGGGTCCTTCTAGGTTCAATGGTTCTATATGAGGGGATGCCTATGAGTTTTTGATGGATTGTCATAAGGAGCTACATAACCTTGGTTTATAGGAGTTGCATGGGGTTGCTTATATTACTTATCAGTTGAGAGATCCAACCAGAGATTGTGGAGGTCACTTATTGGTTGTAAGCCTCTTGGTTCTCCAGAGATGACTCGGGATCATTATACAAAAGCTATTTTGGACAGGTTTGTGCTTTTTAATTTTAGGGATCAAATAAGAGACGAGTTTGATCGATTGGAGTAGGGATCTATGACTATTTCAGAGTATGAGGCACATTTCCATGCCTTGTCTGGATATTCTTATGCTAATATAGCCATCGAGTCTAAGAAGATTCAAAAGTTCGTAAAGGGGTTAGATATTTCTCATCAGCTTGCTATGACTCATACGGTTGTGTATGGAGTATTATTTTAGAGTATTGTGGTTTATGCTATGACGACTGAGTCTATTTTTCGAGTGTCTCAGGGAGGAGCCAAGAAGGTGTGTTGTCAGGGAAAATTTAGAGGTCATATTTCTCGAGGTAGAGATTCTAGAGGGTTTTATGGGTATCATGGTAGGCTAGTACAGGCAGCCTTGTAGAGTTCAAGTAGTGAAATTTCTGGTTTTACAGCTTTGAGTGGTTGTCCTAGATCATCCATGCCTCCTTTTATTGAGTCAGGCCATTGGGTTTGCTTTATGTGTGATGAGGCTATCTATGTGGCCAAGAACTGTCCCCACTAAGTGTTTAGAACTACTCTTATATCTAATGTGAGATATAGAGTTCTATTAGGAGTGCAAGAAGCAGATGTAGTGGTGCCCGTAGGGGTGGAAAAGGCAGAGTTAGTGGAGATCATGATGGTGGCCAAAAGACTACCCATTTAGGTAGTGGACATGGTCAGTGCTATATTATACCTACAAGGCTAGAGGCAGATGCCTCTGATGTTATCATCACATGTATCTTCCGTATTTTTTTTAGATTTGCATCTATATAATTTATTTAGGATGACTTTCTCCTATGTGTCTGCATATTTTTCTTTGGGTTTTGATTCTTCTAGTGAGCCTCTTGCCATGCCTATTTAAGTATCTACCCTTTTTGGAGACTCTTTAGTAGTGGATCGGGTGTACCAATCTTTTGTTGTAACTTTTACTGGGCATGAGACTTGGGTAGATCTAATTGTATTAGTATGGTAAATTTTGATGGCATCTTTCGTATGTATTGGTTAGCTCCTAATCATGCCGTCCTAGATTATTATACTAAGTCCATGACTTTAGCTTCCCCGGGTATTCCAAGGTTAGCTTAGAATGGTGTGATTCAATTGGGTCCCAAGAGGGTTATATCTTTCCTTCAGGCTCGTCGTTTGGTTGAGAGGGGATTCTTACCTTATTTAGACCATATTCGTGATGCTAGTTGCTTCTTCACCTTTTTCTTAGATTCTGTTCGTGTTGTCCATGAGTTCATGGATTTTTTCCTTAGGAATTTTCCTGATATGCCTCCAGATCGTGATATTGACTTTTTCATTGATGTTGAGCTAGATACCAAGCCTATTTCTATTCCTCCTTATAGGATGGCCCCAATAAAGTTGAATAAATTGAAAAATCAGTTGTAGGAGATGTTGATAAGGAATTTATCTGACCTAGTGTATCATCTTAGGGTACGCCTATCTTGTTTGTGAAAAAAGGATAGGTCAATGTGCATGTATATTGATTATCATCAGTTAAACAAGGTGACCATTAAGAATAAGTATCCCCTTCCTTGTATTAATGATTTGTTCGACCAACTTTTAGGTGCTTTGATGTTTTCAAAAATTGATTTGAGGTTCGGGTATCACCAGTTAAGGATTAAAGCTTTGGATATTCCAAAGACCGCTTTTCAGACTCAGTACTATTATTATGAGTTGGTCATGTCCTTTGGGTTGACCAATGCCCCAGCTGCATTCATAGAGTTGATGAATCAGTTTTTTTTTTACACATGTCAATTCTTTTGTCATTGTGTTTAATGATGATATCTTGGTTTATTCCAAGAGTGAGGTTGATCATGGGGAGTATTTGCAATTGTGCTTCAGAGATTAATGGGTAAGAAGTTGTATGCTAAGTTCTCCAAGTATGAATTTTGGTTTGAGTTTGTTTCTTTATTGGGTCATATGGTGACCAAGGATGGTATTATGATCGATTCAGCAAAAATTATAGTGGTTTATGATTGGAGTAGGCCTACATCTCCTATCGAGATTAGGAGTTTTATTGGTTTAGCAGGCTACTATCAGCATTTTATTGAAGGTTTTTCATCTATTGTAGCTTCGTTGACCAACTTGACCCAAAAGAAGATTTCCTTTTAGTGGTCCGTTGCTTATGAGGCGAGCTTTTAAAAGTTCAAGGATCTGTAGACTTAATCTCCTACCTTGACTTTGCCTAAGGAGGGTGTGGGTTTTACCGTCTTCTGTGGTTCTTTTGTTATTGGGTTAGGTATTGTGTTGATGCATGAGGGTAAAGTGATTGCTTACCATGAGAGGAATTACCCTACCCATGATTTGAAGTTGTGCACGAATATTTTTGCTTTGAAGTTATGGATGCATTACTTGTATAGAGCCCGTTATGAGATTTTCTCGGATCATCGTAGCATTTTAGGGTTTCTTCACCTAGCGAGATCTTAACATGAGGCAACACCATTGGCTTGAGTTTCTTAAGTATTATGACTTGACTATTCTCTATCATTCATGCAAGTATAATATGGTTGCGGGTGTCGTAAGCCATAAATCGGCCAGTATGGGTAGTTTGGCACATCTTTTGATCCTGGAGAGGCTTTTGGCCTTGGAGGTTCAGTTTTGACCAACAAGATGGTTAGGCTTGATGTTTCGACAACTGGGTATGTTTTGAATTTCATGAAGGCTAGGTCTTCCTTGATGGAGCTGGTTCGGGGTCACAAATTTAACAATGTTAGGTAGAGAGTGATTCGAGATAACGTATTGAGTGGAGAGGATAATAAAGCCTCGCTTGACCCAGATAATGTCTTAAAGATTGGTGTCCGAGTTCGTGTGCTGAGGGTGGGTGATTAGATTAGATTGATTTTGGAGGAGGATCATTGTTCTAGGTATTCCATCTATCGAGGAGTGACTAAGATGTATCATGATTTGAGACAACAATATTTGTAGGGTGGTATAAGGAAAGATGTAGCAGATTTTGGAGCTCGTTGCTTGTGTTGCCTGTAGGTGAAGGCCGAGCATTTGAGACCTGGTGGTTTGCTTCAGAGGTTACCCATTCCTTAGTGCAAATGGGAATGGAACATTATGGACTTTGTGACTGGGTTGCCTCTTACTTATCATGGTTCTAATATTTTTGGGACATCATGGATATATTGACCAATTCTACTTATTTCATTTTGGTTCAGGTCTCCTTCAGTAATGAGAGGTTGGCCCGTATCTATATTTGTGAGGTAGTTAATCTTCATGGTATACAAGTGTCTATTATCTCATATCGAGGTTTAGTGTTCACATCACTTTTGAAAGACTTTCTAGAAGGAATTGGGTACCCAGGTTGATCTTAGTACCACATTCCACCGCCAGACCGACGGTGAGTCAGAACGAACTATTCAGGTTTTAGAGGATATGCTCCATGCTTGTTTGATGGATTTTGAAGGACAGTGGGAGCAACATCTATCTTTTGTGGAGTTTGCGTATAATAATAGCTACCATTCCAGTATTGAGATGGGTAGGCGTTGTGGCGCAGCTCGGACTGGGGCTTTGTCTTAATGAGCCTCCTAAGTCCACCAAAGATAGGGGACCACCCCTTTAACCCAATCCAACCACCTTATACAGCCTTAGGTGTGCTGAATTTTGAGCATATAAAAAAATTGCACAATGCTCTCATGAAAACTTTGGGATAGGGTCACAACCATGACCGACCCAACCAAGTCTGTCCATACCAAACCAACCATCCATACCAAACCAAACCAAAGAGAATATCAAAACATAATATGAAAGTCAAACTCAAAATGTAATACGATGGAACAGTGAGAAATTATGTCCGGTGATACCAGCCTCCCAGATTATTCCAATGCCAAGGATGATATCAATACAGATTTCGCTCATTCCAACCCCCAGAAGTACTACAAAGCCTCTATCCAAAGGAATACAAATATCCAGTTGGGGCATGCCCCCAAACATGGCCAAAACCAATATCCGGAAGGAAAACAAGAATCTAAGAATGTCCAACAGGAAATGATGCCTTCCGAAAGGATGGAAGCTCACCACTTCAGTCCAGTAAGCTATCCCCGAATCAAGTACTATGAAGGAAGAGTTGAATGTCCGGTTCCTGCATAGCGTGGGTATATAGCCGCTAGTAGACGTGTTAGTGGGTGAACACTAGCATGAATGTTAGGATAAGGATAATGTAATGCCATTTATCAAAACTAAGGGAAAACCATCCAATGTAACCAACCATACATATATATAGGTGTTGGGATAAGAGACCGAGTTTAGCATGCCATTTAAAACCTTAACCTGGGTTGTGTAGCTTAGCCATCCTACCACCCACGGTCCATATAGGTTCAGCTCCCCCTTCTAAAAGGGTCCCGGTGCGTGTAGCCACATGACCAGGCAATAACCCTGGGATGACTAGTACATCCCTCCAATATAAATGTGACACTAGCATGTGGCCATCGAAGACCCCTTATATCGGCAAATATGAGTTTTCGATTTTTATCCCCACGGGATGGCCACCTTCCATGGCTCAGATTACACTTTCCACCATTAATGCCCAATTAAAACCAAGTCCAAAATATCTAATTATCCATTTATTAATCAAGGCTATTTGATAAACCAGTGGTATCATCATACCACCATACTTGCAAGCATTATCCATAGCCAAACTATTTTAGATTAAGGGGACTCTCGGTGCCCTTTCCGTTTACCATATTAACCTCTTGGGAGACTACCATGTTATCCACAAGCATAACCAATTAACCTTTAACCTTTATAAACCATTTGTAGTTTCATGCATAAGCTGAAAACAAGCAAGAGTTCCCTTTTAAAAGAGTCAATGCAATAAATATATCTTTATAAGCATTTAATCAAACACCATGGGGGAATAGTATAACCAAAACCAAATTCTATTACCATTAAACCATTACCATGCAATTCCATTATCCAAAACACCATTAATGCATAGAAAGCATAATTAAACCATAAGAAATCATAACTAAGCCTTTACCATCAAAACCCCTAAATCAACGATTGAAAACCAAAACCATGCAAAAGTAAAAACCATGAATCAACCATATAACCATGCCTTTAATTGAAATTACAAGTAGGGAAGAGAATCATGCCTTAAATCAAGAAGATTGATGGAAAGAATTCACTAAGACAAGCCCCAAAGTAATCTCTTAGTTAAAACCCTAGCTCTTTTCCTCAAAAGCTCTTGGGAGAATTATGATATGTTTTGGAAGAGATTCTACGCGTTTAACAATAAAATAATTGGGTAAATAACCTCATAAGTGTATTAGAAGTTGTGGGTCCTTATTAGGGTAAGGAAATATCCAGAATACCCCCCACTTAAATCTTATAAAAACCCGACACAAGGTCACAACTGACCTACTTACGAGTCGTAACCTAGCTTACAATTAATACCCACCCAATCGTAACCAATCCTTAACCTTTGATCAGACACTGTCCAGTATACGACTTATAAAACCAAGTCGTAACCCCAGCATACGATCCATACCTATGATCCGTATCCCTTGCAGAATGTAATACTATGAGGATCAAACACTAGCCACCTTACGAGTCACCCATACGACTCATACCCATGCCTTATGACTCATACCCTTAAGTCATATCTATTCCAGTGTCCAAGACCATCCTACCAACTAACATTGGTCAGCTTATGATAGGTCATCACCACTCGTACCCCAGCTTACAGCTCATACCATGAGTCGTAATGGGTCTGAAGAACGAGATTCCTAGAAATTTTCTAAGGGTCCAAACCTGGGATGCTTCAGTCTCCCCCACTAGGAACATTCGCCCCCAAATGATGGATAAGGTAAGGGTAACCACACACAGTGTCATTTGCATTATCAAATATCCCCTTAACAAAGTTTGAAGACAAAGAGGCAAATATGTTAATCTTTCCTTTAATAAATTCAGAAAATAAAAATGTGTTCAAGAACACATACCTTCTGCACAAATATCAGGAGCAGAAAAAAAGAGAGGATACTTGGATTTTATGTCCTCTTCCACCTTGTGGTTCCGCCATAAAACCTTAACCAAAGCCACATCCTTGGTCTACAACCGATGAACCTGCCTATCCAATATCTCAATCGGGGCTTCTTCATAAGATAGAGATCGAGATATCCAACTCATTCAAAGACATAATCGAAGATAAATCACCAACGCACTTCCTCAACATAGAAACATGAAATATCGAATGAACCAAACCCAAACTAGATGGAAACTCCAACTCATATGCAACATTGCTCGCTCTCCATAAAAAATCATAAGGACCAATGTACTGAGGAGTGAGATTTCTTTTTTGCCCAAACCGCACTACTCCCTTCATAGAAGACATCTTAAGGAAAACCTTATCCCCAACTGCAAACTCCAAATCTCTACACCTAACATCCGCATACAAATTTTGAAGACTCTGGGCAGCCTTGATCCTATCTCGAATCACCTTTACCTTTTCCACAGTTTGACAAACCAAATCCAGACCAAAAAAATCAGCCTCGCCAAGATCAAACTAGCCAAAAGGAGATCTATACCTCCTACCATACAATGCCTCAAAAGGAGCCATACCAATACCCTTATGATAGCGATTATTGTAAGCAAACTTTACCAAAGGTAGATGTTGCGCCCAACTACCACCATAATCAATCACACAGGATTAAAGCATATCTTCCAATGTCTGAATAGTTCTTTTTGCCTGCCCATCCGATTGTGGGTGGAAACCCGTACTCAGGCTCACCTTAGTCCCCAATCTTTTCTGGAAAGAACGCCAAAAGTGGGACGTAAACTACTTACCGCAATAAAAAATAATCTAAACAGGAAACCTATGCAGTTTCATAATCTCTTGAAGATAAGGCTTCGCATAATCCTCTGTTGAAAAGCTAGTCCGCACAGGAAAAAAATGCGCATACTTTGTCATCCTATCCACAATGACCCAAATTGAATCAAATTGGTTTTGAGAATAAGGAATACCGGTGATGAAATCCATATTAATCTCCTCCTACTTCTATTCAGGCAACTTAATCTCTTGATACAACCCACCAGGCCTCATGTGCTCAACCTTAACTTGTTGACACACCAAGCACTTGGACACAAAATCAACCACATCCTATTTTATGCCACTCCACTAATATATCTCCTTGAGATCGTGGTGCATCTTAGTAGAACCAAGATGGAAAACAGAGCGCAACTCATACGCTGCAACTAAGATTCTTTGCCGCAAACCGTCTACATCAGGAACACACAACCTTCCTTGGTACTACAAAGTACCATCACCGCTCATCTCAAAATCTGCAATATTTTTCTCACCAATGCTACCCTTGATTTTCATCAAGGCAGAATCCAACACTTGCTTCTTTTTAATCTCTGCACTAAGAGGCAATTTAACCATTTCTTACACTATCACACCACCATCCTTGATCTCCAGGAGACGAACCCTAAATTTTTTAAGTGATGATTATCCTTTACCAATTCCCATTTTCCTTCTTCTACATGAGCCAGACTACCCATAGACAACCTGCTAAGAGCATCAACAACTATGTTAGCTTTACCTGGATAGTAGTGAAGACTCATATCATAGTCCTTGAGAAGCTCAAGACATCTCCTCTACATGAGATTAAGCTCTTTTTGCGAGAACATATACTGCAAACTCTTATGATCAAAAAAGATATCCATGTGGACCTCATACAAATAATGTCACCATATCTTCAAGGAAAATATAACAAAAACAGCTCTAAATCATGAGTAGGATAGTTCCTCTCATGCGCCATCAACTTCCTGGAAGCATAGGCTATCACCTTTCCATGCTATATCAACATGCAACAAAGACCAACCTGAGTTGCATCACAATAAACCACAAACCCATCATTGCCCTCCGACAAAGTTAGAACTAGAGTCGAAGTTAACTTATCCTTCAACTTCTCAAAACTCCCCTTAGATGGAGTCGTAGGTATAGGCCAATTCTTCACCATAGCCACCTTCTACGGATCTGCCATGATCCGTTAACTAGAAATGATGTGACCTAAAATATTCAGAGGATTCAACCAAAACTCGCACTTAGAGAACTTAGCAAACAACTGTTGTTTTCTTAAGGTCTGCAACACCATGCGGAGGTGATTAGCCTGATCCACCTCACTCTTCAAATACACCAGAATATCATCAATAAACACAATAATGAAGAGATTCAAATGCTATTGAAACACCCTATTAATCAAATTCATTAATGCTGTCGGGACAATTTTTAATCCAAATAACATCACCAAAAACTCATATTTCCCATACCTAGTGCGAAAAGCCATCTTAGGAATATCCACCTCCCTAATCTTCAATTGATGGTACCCAAACTGAAGATCTATCTTAGAGAAGAACCTTGCACCTTGCAACTGGTCAAACAGATCATCTATCCAAAGGAGAGGATATTTGTTCTTGATCGTTACCTTATTCAACTGCCTATAGTCGATGTACATACAAAGAGAACAATCTTTTTTATGTACAAACAACACTGTGCACCCCATGGGGAAACACTAGGATGAATATACCCTTTGTCTAGAAGATCTTTAATTTGCTCTTTGAGTTTTCTTAACTCAGATGGAGCCATTCTATACGGAGGAATAAAAATTGGACGATTGTCTAAGAATAAATCAATACCAAACTCTATTTCCCTATCTGGAGGAACACCTGAAAGATCATCCGAAAAGACCTATGAAAACTCATTAACCACAGGGAAAGAAGAAAAAAGAGGACCTTCCAAATTAGAATCCTTAACCTGGACTAAGTGATAAATATAACCTTTAGAGAATAACCTTCGTGATCTAAGATAAGAAATAAACTTCCCCCTAGGAACTAAGGAACAACCTTCCCATTCTATTTTTGGATCAGCAGGGAACCTAAAGATGACTTTACGGGTTCGACAATCCAAATTTACATAACAAGAATGCAACCAATCCATGCCCAAGATTACATTGAAATCTAACATACCCAACTTAAAAAGATCTGCCAAAGTCCGCCTACCAATAATAAAAATCACACACCCCTTATAGACCTATTCAGTAATGACCAGATCTTCTATCAGGGTAGAAACAAAAAATGGATCTGAAATAACTTTTGGACCAAAACCAAAAGACACAGCTACATAAGGAGTCACATAGGAAAGGGTAGAACCTGGATCAAGCAAATAATACACGTCATGAGAGAACAACTATAGTGTAATGGTAATAATATTAGGCGATTGCATACAACCTTTTTCAACCAGCACTGGAACTAGGAGAAGTATCAAAAGAAAATTCCACACCATCAGGTGTAGGAATAGAAGATGAAGCCATCAAAATCTTATTCACCCCTGTAGCAACCTTGTTAGATGGACAATCCCTGAGTCGATGGCCTAGTTGGCCATACTTGAAGCACTTATCTGTACCTTTCTCACAGAATCCCTGATGATGACGACCACAAAACTGACAAGGAGGATACAAAGAAATAGATTGACCTTTGCTTGCCTGAGGTTCACAAAATCCTCTATCTTAGCTTTCCTTAACTCTTGAGGAAAGAACTGATCCATGAAGGCATAAAAAAAGTCCTCCCACAAACCATCTTTTTCTATATCAACCTTATCTCTGTCCCACTCCTCATACCACAAATAAGCAACCTCTTTGAGCTAATAAGATATAAAGTTTACTTTTTTCATATTAGTAACCCTTATTACCCGAAAGCTCTTCACCATATCATCAAGAAAACCCTGTGGTTCTTTATCCACCTTCACTCTCGTAAAAGTCAGAGGACCCATCTTCATAACCTGTCAAAGCCTAGAGGCCTCAGCAGATACATTATTGGTCATACCCTACTCAGCCTAAGCAGTAACTTATTGGGTAATAGCATGCATAGACTGATGAAACTCCATATTCATCACATTGCCCTGAGGGACCAAAAGAGCAGTAGGAGCAATAGAAGAAACTCTTATACAATCAAGAACAGGACCATGAGATCAAAGATGTACTCCAGACATAGGAGGTACTTTCTCAGCATTATCCTCAAATGGGATAAAAGAATTTTACTGTGCTTCAGATCTAGGAGGCATGATCTAAAAGATGAACAAACAAGGATTAAAGGAGATTCCAGGACTGAGAAGTCAAGCTTGAAGAAAGAATACTAAGATAGTTAAATATTCCTAGATGTCTTGCAGCTTCTTCCTTATGAGTGTGGTGAACTACACACCCCTAAAAGAGACTACTCAATACACCAATGTAGACTTCTAATTGACCATGAACCTAGGCTCTGATACCAACTTGATGCAGCTCAGACCGTGGCTTTGTCGTAATGAGAATCCCAACTCCACCTAGGATCGAGGACTACCTCCTTAACCCAACCCAACCACCTTATACAACCTTAGATGAGATGAATTTCGAGCATATAATAAAATACACAATGCTCTCATGAAGACTTTGGGATAGGGTCACAACCATAATCGACCCAACCAAGTTCGTCCATACCAAACCAACCATATATACCATACCAAACCAAATAGAATATCAAAACATAATATGAAAGTCAAACCTAAAATGTAATGATAATGAGAAATTATGTCTGATGATGCCAGCCTCCTAGCTTATTCCAATGCCAAGGTCGACACCAATATCAATTTCTCCCATTCCAACCCCGAGAAGTACCATAAATCCTCTATCCAAAATACAAATATCTGATTGGGACATAGCCCTAACCATGGACAAAACCAATATCTAAAAGGAAAATAAAAAGTCTAAGAATGTCTAACATAAAATGACGTCTTTTGAAAGGATGGAAGCTCACCAATTCAGTCTAGTAAGCTGTCCCCGAATCAAGTACTATGAAGAAGGAGTTAAATGTTTGGTTCCTTCATAACATAGGTATACAACCGCCAGTAGATGGGTTAGTGAGTGAACAATAGCATGAATCTCAGAATAAAGATAAAGTAATGCCATTTATCAAAACCAAGTGAAAACCATCCAATGTAACCAACCATATATATATAAGTTCTAGGATAAGGGACCATGTTTAGAATGCCATTTAAAACCTTAACCTAGGTCATATAGCTTAGTCGTCTTACCACCCATGGTCTAAATTGGTTCAATTTCTCCTATTGAAAGGGTCCTAATGCGTGTAGCCACACAACCAGGAAATAAATCTGGGATGACTAGTACATCTCTCCAATATAAATATGACACTCTCATGTGGCCATCAAAGACCCCTCATGTCGGCAAATATGATTTTTTGATTTTGATCCCTCTGAGATCACCACTTTTCATGGCTTAACTTACACTCTCCACCATTAATGCCCAATTAAAACCAAGTCTAAACAATCCAATTATATATTTATTAACCGAGGCTATTTGATAAACCAGTGGTATCATCATACCATCATACTTGTAAGCATTATCCATAGCCAAACCATTTTAGATTAAAGAGACTCTCGGTGCCCTTTTCGTTTACCATATTAACCTCTTTGGAGACTACCATGTTCTCCACAAGTATAACCAATAAAATTTTAACCTTTATAAACTATCCAAACCATTTATAGTTTCATGCATAAGCTGAAAACAAGCAAGAGTTACCTTTTAAAAGAGTCAATACAATAAATATATCTTTATAAGAATTTAATAAAACACCTTGGGAGCATAGTATAACCAAAACCAATTTTCATGACCATTAAAAAATTAACATAAAATCTCAAGAGTTTCACAGATACTTGGAATTTTCTAAATCTCCACAGCTGGTGCAGCCGCTAAAGCACCACTTCAACCTCTTTAGTAGTAGGCATTAAAGCGCAACTTGGACACTTTAATAGTTAACTACAAGCTAGGAAAGGGTGTTTTAGAGATGCTCATCCACTTTAATGGAGGGCACTAAAGCGGCCCTTTTCTACTTTAGCAGACTGGCATGCTAAGTAGGTACCGCTAAAGCAGTACTTGACTACTTTAGCCGTGACCGCTAATGGAACCACTTGAACGCATTAGCAGCACTTGGCACGTAGGTATATAAATAATCTTTTTCTTAAATTTTTTACCATTTTTGAGGCTTAAAGCTTGAGGATTGAGTTTTTGGAAAAAAAATTCCATTTATAAGCTTAGGTAAGTGAAACACCCCAGATTTTGGGCCATCAAAAATTTCTTGAGATTTGGGCTTACTACCTTGGTAACGACTTACCCTAGGAGTCATAAGGTGTTGTTACGGGTCCTAAGAACTAAGTCATAACAAAATAAGTAAGTTTGTGGCTTAATTCTGCTCTAAATAGGAGTGGCTCACTAAGAGCTGTAGGGATATGTCATGAGTCATTAGGTAAAATCGTAGGGTGTCTAGTGTAAGTCCTAATTTTGGTTTTATATTGACTACGATTGGACCATACGAGTCGTAGGTTCCCATTATGATTCTTGTGGCTGAGTCATAAGGTCAAGAGTATGGGGGTACCTTGGTGGTACTTCCTTGGTTACTAATCATGGTGATGAATCATAAGGAGTGTCTATGAGTCAATGGTTGACCCTTAGTCAAAGACGGCACTTTTTCAGCTTTTAGTTAAGGGCATTCTAGATATTTTCCCTCTTACCCAACTTGAAATTCACGTCTTATAACCTCCTTAGGGTGTTATTAGTACTCAAAAACACACTAAAGTAACTTCTCAATGCTCTCAAATTTCTCAAGGTCAAGAACACTTAGGGTTTTCAAGAGGTTGATCAATTAGGACTTTCAGGGGTAATTTCTCTCCGTACATCTTACTATTTTAGGCATGTTACTCTTACCTCATTGTTAATTTTGTAAAGTCATATATTTTAAAGTATTATTCATGAGATGTTTATGTTGGTTTTGAAATAAAGATTGGTGTTTTTTGAATGCTTGTCGTTGAAAAATGGTTTTCTATGGTTTATATATGATTAATCATGCTTTAAATATAGTTTTAAACTTGTGGGTGCATGGGTATGGTGAATGAACTAGGAAATTATGATTTTCCTAAACTTGTGACTTTTGAAGTTGTTATGACCCTAACCTCATAGTGTGAAATTGGTTTTGAGTTATGAGAAAGGTGGGAATTTGTAAAATTGAACTGGTCTTGAACTATTGCATGACATAACTAGGTATTTCAAACACAATGGTCTAATTTAATAAACAAAGAGAGTTAGTGTCCCTCTTCATGTATTAATGAACAAAGGGAGTTATTTTTCCCAAGTTAATGAATAATTATTTTGGCATGTTGTTATTACATTACAAGTGTAGTTGGTATGATGTTACCAACAATGTATGTCTTAATGTGAAATATAGTTCATGAATGGGATTGTGTGATAAATATTTTAATTAGGCTCTAATAAGGGTTGTGTATTTGAGTCGTGAAAGTGGAGGTCCAGGTGAGCAATACTGGAAACTGCATTTGCCAACACGGGGGTTAAAGTGACCAAGGAGGTTCAAGTCCCTCTTATTATTGTTTCATGATTAGGGAGGTTCGAGGCCCCCGTAAATTATTACAGATCGGGTTCTTAAGTCACCTTCATATATGTTAGGACGTTTGTGTCCCCCATGTGTATATATATGAGATTATTCTCTAGTTCATGCCACTACACATACTGAGGCCCAATCAGGGGGTGATAGCTGGGCCTATAGCCTGTGGGTACTATTATATGACGGTTAAGCTACACAATCCAAGTTAAGGTTTTAAAGTGCATGCTATACCTTATTCCCTATCTCGACATGAAATGTATTTATGTATTTTCATATGGTTATGTCATGGGTTGACTTGGTTTTAATTGATGACATTATTTTATCTTTATCCCTGAGTTACATTCTAGTGTTCACCCCGCAAATCGTCTTCGGGCTTTGTATCTCCATGTGATGTAGGATTTGGCACACTTCTACTTTTTCTGCTCAGTGATTTTGGATTGATTGAGAATCGACTTAAGTGGTGAGCTTCTATGCTTTGTAAGGCTCTATTTTAGTATTTTTCTTTTGAGTTATAGACTATTGGATACTATTTTTGGCTATAGTCAGGGGCATGTCTTGATACTTTATTGATATTTGATTTGGTAGAGGCTTTATGTGACTACTGTGGACTTGGAATGGTTTGGTTGTTGGTTGGTTAATTTATACACATCTCATAATATCTTAAATTTCAAGTTATCTTATCTTTTTGTATGTTTAAAATTCATCCGACATAGGAATAAGGTGGTCTATAGTTTGGGTGTGGGGGTGGTCTTTGGTCATTGTTGGACTTGAGCTACCCATCATGACTTGGCCTTAGTTTGGGTCGTGTCAAGGTGGTATCAGAGCCTAGGTTCATGGTCAATTAGGTGTCCATAAAGCTGTGTTGAGTAAAGTATTTTTTATATGTGTAGAGTGCCATTATTATAAGGGAAAGGCTAGGAGGCATTTAGGAATATTTCCCTTTATTGCTTTCTTATTTCGAGTTGTAGAGTCTAAGGTTTTGAAATCTCCTTCAATTCTCGTTTGTTTGCTTTTCACATCATGCCTCCCAGACAATCTGAAGATCGTGGAAACTCTTTTTTCCTACTTAAGGATAATGCTAATAGGACATGGCCTATTTCTGGGAACAAACCTGGTCTAGGGGTCCAGTTCCTGATTGCCCTTCTAGAATTCCAATGGTGCTCTCTAGTCCTCCTCAAGCTCCTCAGGGTGTCGATTGTAGAATTTTTTCATTCTATTTATATATTGGCTCAGTTGGCAGCTTCTCAGTCTGAGTGTGTAGCTTCTGTTACTCCATCTTATAAGGCCATAAAGGTTAGCCAATTTATGAGGTTGAGTCCTCTAATTTTTACTGGTGTTAAGGTTGAGAAAGATCCTCAAGGTTTTATATATAAGATTGATAAGATCTTTCAGGTCATGCATGCTACTAATATGGAGGGTGTAGAATTTGTTGCCTATTAATTAAAGGATGTAGCATACCAATGGTATGAGAAATGGGAATAGTCTAGGGAAGATGATGTTGAATCCATACTGTAGGATGATTTCTCTAGTAATTTTCTGCACCATTTTGTACCTCAGGATTCGAGTGAGGCGAAATCAGAAGAGTTAGTTAATTTGAAGCAAGGCAGGATAGCGGTCAAGGAGTATGCCTTACAATTTCATCAGTTATCCCGGTATGCTCCTGAGTTAGTATGTAGCATAAGGCTGAAATGAGGAAATTTGCTTCTAGGTTGTCCCGCATCCTTATTGAATAAGGATATAGGTATCTCCAGTGTGGTTGTGTATATGCAATAGGCCGAGAAAGAGAAGAAGAAGCAGTCAGGGATAGGGGAAAGGCATAGTAAGAAGTTTAGATTTGTTTATCAAGGTGGACGTCAGCAACAAAGTGGTAGATATGGTGGAAAGTGGTCTAAGAAGAAGTGGGAGAGTTTTTGTTTCTACTATAAGGGTAGTTCTCCTTATCCAAAGTAGTTAGGTAATTGTTGTTCTTAGCATGATAGTGGGTTTAGGGCACATACTGCCCAATCTCAGGCTGGTAGGACTCAGTTAGCTCCATTATATCCTCTTTGTAGATTCTACGGGTAGGCGCATCATGGGTTTTGTAAAGAGGGGTGGAACAAGTGTTTTAAATATATTCAGATTGGTTACTTGTAGAGGGATTGTCCTTCTAAGGTTGCTTCAGGGGAAAATAAGATTAATGTTTCCACTTTATCAGCTCCTGCGCCAAAGGGTGCTGCTTTTTCTTCTGGTACTGACACTGGCTGGAATCGCTTGTATGCTCTTGCTACCCACCAGAATTCTGAGGCATCTCCCGATGTTATCACTAGTATGTTATGACTCTTTTTTTGTGATATGTATTGCTTGCTTGATTCGAGGTCTACTCTTTCTTATGTGACCCTATTTATGCCTGTATAGTTTGGTTTCGGTCCTGAGTATATTTATGATCCCTTTTCTATTTTTACCCCGACGGGTGACTCTATGGTTGCTAGAAGAGTCTACAGGGGTTATGTGGTATCTGATGGTTGAAGAGAAACTCTGGTAAATCTAATAGAGTTAGACATAGTAGACGTTGATATTATATTGGAGATGGACCAGTTGCACTCGTACTATGCCTCCTTAGATTTTCGAACCCATAAGGTCATGTTTACATTGCCTAATGAGCCGGTCATTGAGTGGGAATGGGGTTCTCTAATGCTTAAGGAAGATTCATATCATATCTTAGAGCCCGGAAGTTGATTTCCAAGGGATGTCTTTATCATTGGTCTGGGTTAAAGATTCTAACTAGGGGGGTCCTTTTTTACAATTTGTTCCCATGGTTAATGAATTCCCAAAGGTTTTTCCTGATCATCTTCTTGGTATCCCTCCCGATAGGTAGATTAATTTTGGGATTTACCTTGTTTTGGACACTCATCTTATCTCTATATCTCATTATAGAATAGCTCTGGCTGAGTTAAAGAAGCTTAAGGATCAGTTAAAAAACCTCCTTGACAAGGGTTTTATCTATCCTAGTATGTCTCCGTGGGGTGCCACTATTTTATTCACACGTAAGAAGGATGGATCCCTTTATTTGTGTATTGATTACCGCCAACTGAATAAAGTAACTATGAAGAACAAGTATCCACATTCGAGGATTGATGATTTGTTTGACCAGTCTCAGGGTGCTAGATATTTCTCTAATATTGATCTTTGGTCAGGTTATTATCAGCGAAAGACCAGGGAAGTGGATATCCCTAATACTGCCTTTTGAACCAGGTATAGTCACTATGAGTTCCTAATCATGTCTTTTGATCTGACTAATGCCCTGGTGGCATTTATAGATCTCATAAATCGGGTGTTTCATAAATTATTGTATTTATTCATCATAGTGTTCATTGATGATATTCTGGGGACTCTAGAAGTGAGGCAGATCAGGACGACCATCTCTGCATTGTGTTGCAAACCTTGAAAGATCAACATTTGTATGTTATGTTTTCAAAGTATGAGTTCTGGTTGAAAGCTATTACTTTATTGAGTCATATCATTTCTAGTGAAGGGATCATAGTGGATCCACAGAAAGTTTCAGTGGTTGAAAAGTGGCCTAGGCTCACAACTCCAAGCGATATTCAGAGCTTCTTGGGTTTAGCAGGTTACTATAAGTGATTTATTGGTAGAATAATATGAATCAAGATGTGGCCAGTTTTATGGCTAAATGCATGGTGTGTCAACAAGTGAAAGTTAAGAACTTGCGGCTCGGAGGGTTGTATCAAGAAATTGAGTTTCCTGTGTGGAAGTGGGAAGTCATTAATATGGATTTCATTACTGGTCTTTCTTGATCTCGGAATTAGTTTGATTTGATTTGGGTCATCGTGGATAGGATTATTAAGTCTGCTCAGTTCTTTCCAATGAGGACTAATTATTCAGCAGGGGATTATGCGAAGTTGTTCCTCCAAGAGATTGTGACATTGTATGGGGCGCTGGTTTTTATCATGTCATATCGTGGTACTTATTTCTCATCACACTTTTGGCATTTATTTTGGAGAGGTTTGTGAACTAAGGTGATCCTTAGAATTGCTTTCCACCCGCAATCTGATGGGCAAGAGGATAGAACTATTTAGACATTGGAAGTATGCTTTGAGATTGTGTGATTGAATATGGTGGTAGTCATTAGCACTCAGAAGCACATTAAAGTTACTTCTCAACACTCTTAAATTTCTCAAGGTCAAGAACACTTAAGGTTTTTAAGAGGTTGACCAACTAGGGCTTTTAAGGGTGATTTCTCTCTTTATATTTTACTATTTCAGGCATGTTACTATTCCCTCATTGTTAATTTTGTAAAGGTATGTGTTTTAAAGTATTATTCATGAGATGTTTATGTTGGTTTTGAAACAAAGTTTGGGGTTTTTTGAATGCTTGTTGTTGAACAATGTTTTCCTATAGTTTATATATGATTAATCATGCCTTAAATATGGTTTTGAACTTGTGGGTGCATGGGTATGATGAATGAACTAGGGAATTATAATTTTCCCAAACTTGTGACTTTTGAAGTAGTTATGACCCCAACCCTATAGTGTGAAATTGGTTTTGAGTCATGAGAAGGTGGGAATTTGTAAAATTGAACTAGTCTAGAACTATTGCATGATATAAAGAGGTATTTGAACACAATGGTCTGATTTAATGAACAATGAGAGTCGGTGTCCCCCACCGTGTATTAATAAACAAAGGGAGTTGTTTTCCCCTAGTTAATGGATAATTATTTTGGTATGTTGTTATTACTTTGCAAGTGTAGTTTGTATGACAATATCAATAATGTATGTCTTAATGTGAAATAAGGTTCATGAATGGGATTTTGTGATAAATGTTTTAATTGGGCTCTAATTAGGGTTGTGTATCTGAGTCATGAAAGTGGAGGTCCAGGTGATCGACACTAGAAACCGTGTTTGTCGGTACAGAGGTCAAAATAACCAGGGAGGTTCAAGTCTCCCTTATTATTATTATTTCAGGATTAAGGAGGTTCGAGTCCCCCATAAATCATTACATGATCGGGTGCTTAAGTCACCTTAGTATATGTTGGGAGGTTTGAGTCCCCCGTGTGCATATATATGATATTATTCTTTGATTCGTGTGGCTACACATATTGGGTCCTGACCAGGGGGTGAGAGTTGGGGCCCATATGGCCCATGGGTACTATTATATAACGATTGAGCTACACAATTCAGGTTGAGGTTTTAAAGTGCATGCTAAACCTTGTTCCCTATCCCCGTATAAAATGTATATATGTATTCATATGGTTATGTGCATAGACTGACTTGGTTTGAATTGATGGCATTATTTTATCTTTATCCCTGAGTTACATGCTAGCATTTACCCCACTAACCATTTTTAGATGTTGTATCCCTACACAATGCAGGATTTGTCCATACTTCTACTTCTCTTGCTTAGTGATTGTGAATTGATCGAGAGTTGACTTGAAGTGGTGAGCTTTCATGCTTTGGAAGGCTCCATTTCAAGATTATATTTTTCTTTTGAGTTATAGACTATTTGATACTATTTTTTGCTATAGTCGAGGACATGTCCTGACACTTTATTGATATTCAGTTTAGTAGAGGCTTTTTTGGACTACTATGGACTTGGGATGGTTTGGTTGTTGGTTGGTTTAGTTATGCACATATCATAATATCTTAAATTTTAAGTTCTCTTATCTTGTTATATGTTCTGAATTCATCTAACATGGGTCTAAAGTGGTCTATGGTTTGGGTGTTGGGGGTGGTCTCCGGTCCTTGTTGGACTTGAGATACCGGTCACGACCAGGACCTGGCTCGGGTCATACCAGTAAACTTCAAACTCCTATTTCGACTACTTTTCTTTAATTCTATCCTTTAAGTCTTGTTAAACTCAGATTTAAAGGTGGAATTTGGGAATTTTTGTCGGAAAGACCCAAATTAGCATTTCTCTTATTCAAACCCTAATTTTACCCTTTTTTTCACTTGGGTTTTCTTCTATGAGTGCCTTTAATCTTGAGAAATATGTTTTTGGATAAAACTTCCAATTTTACCCTTCTTTTTCAAAAATCCATTTTGGGGGTCCATTTTGGCCCCAATTTGGAAGTGGTTAATATAGGTATTGTTGACTTTGTTTTGATGTGCAGATTCTATATTTGTGTGTTTTAGCTATTTTTCGGGTCCGTTTATGAGGTTAAAGCTTGGTGATAAAGGCTTATTTGTTCTAGTTTTGACATTTGAGGTACCTTATGGCATAACTTTCTTCCGAATAGGTTGAGTAATTAATAATATTGTAAAAGTATGCTATGGATATGAAATGTATCATAGAAAATGTGTTTATGTGATTTATGTACCCATGGGGAGGGGCTATATGGATAATATTTGATAGTTTTGAGATATTATTTGCTATGTGAGACTGTGTGGGTCTTATATGACTTTGTTGGCCTGATATTGATATATGTATGTTTGGTTGTACTCTTTTTGGAGGAAAAAGTCTATATTTTTCAATTTATATGGTGTCAATGACCTTTTCCATGAATATTTCTCTTGATGGTTTTTGGGCTATATTGAATCATGGATAGTTGGTTGACTTGAGTGGATTTTTGGCTCACATGGTTGATCTATTGGTTGGATATTAGAAACTATCATTTTTTATTATTATGAGTATTTTATCCTTATATCATACTCATTCATGAAACATTGGTACCATCATCAAAATGTTGGCTTTTCTGATAGAAAATGTGATATCTTTAAACACCTTCTATCGATGTATGTGCTAGACAGGAGTTATAGATATTGGTTTTGGATATTGGTTGTATTTGAGTTGACGAATCCTCCCTGAGTCCTACCTAGGGGCATAGCTAGGTTGGTGTATACGGAGTTTGTGCGACAACCTCATGCATAATCATCATCATCTTAATTGCACCCCACTTACTCTGTGTTGTATTTTCATTCTTGATGTGATATCTTCCTAATTATATTTCTTTTTCATACTTGTACCTTTTATATGTGTATATCCGGGTGTTTTTCTTGTACTTGTATTTGTTATATGTTTATATAGTTGAACTATTAGTGGAGATGGTGTAGGCTACCATTTGGTACATTTTCTAATTATCGATGACGTGCCCGTAGTTTGTGTTTATAAACTTTATTTTCTACTTTACTCAGTCGGCATATGATACCTACTGAGTGTAAGTGGACCATACTCATCCCTACTATGTCCTTTCAGTGAAGATCCAGGTATGAATTTCAAGCAAAATTTAGAGTGTATTCGAGGTAGCGGTTGATCTATAAATCCGGAGTTGGCCAATACCTTCTCTTATCTAAACCATGTCTTATTGTATTGAGAGATAGAGTTTGTTCCTTTTTGGATATCCTATGTATATTTTGACTTTGATTTGTATTAGTTGGTTATTACACGGTGACACTAGGTTTTGAGATTTGATTTGGTATCTTTGATTATATTTTTGCATTTATCATGTTTCTGTGGCTTGGCTTTGCTCTGGAAGCCTTGTCTTGTGTTTTTGTATTGATTTCCCTTGTTATATTAGTTTGGGTGATTGAGGTACTTGTCAAGATTTTTCGCGAAAAGTGCCATCATGACCCTTGGTTTTTGGGGAGTGACATACGAGATCTCACTTGTGATCCTAGCGGTTAACTTCAGATTTTTGAGTGAGCAATATATTCGAGTTACCATGGAATCTCTCTTTATTGGCGTAGTTTCTTATTTCTAACCATATGTTTCTATTATAGTTTTTGAGATTGCATCCCCTTCCTAATGTTCTTTATTAGTTTTGGTACGGACGACTTTTGATTTTTAGGAATGATTTAGTTTCTTAAGTACAATGTTCCTCCTTTGATTGTATTTATTTATTTTGGTTTAGCCTTGATTTTATCTGTTAATAGATTAGTTCTTGATTTTCTTAGTTTTCCTTGTGTGATAGTATTTTTGGATAGATGGTTCTCCCACCAAGTGAGTAGTATGGGAGCCACTCACGATAGGTTTTGGGTCGTGAAAAAATTAGTATCAGAGCCTAGGTTTGTAGATCTCATCGTAGCAAAATGTGTCCAATAGAGTCTCGCAGAATGATACAAAGACGTTTACACTTTTCTTCAGGAGGCTATAGGACTTTAGGAAATCTGTCATTCTTGTTTTTCTCGTGCTACAATTTTATTGAAGTTGGTATCTGGTGATCCAAATTGGTATGTGATCCTTTTTTTATGGTTAATAATAGGTCAAATGAAAACTAACCAGCAATACCCATAGTGGCCACTCCAGCTATAGGACCAGCCAAGAGAGGAAGAGGAAGGATGAGAAGAAAAGGTAGGGAAAAGAATAGACGGTCCATACCAGCAAGGGGTAGAGCTCAAGTGGTGGGCGACCATACTCTTGAGAGGTCAGTATCACCCCTTTCCCTTACCTTAAGATCATCTGAAGGAGATGGAAGAAGTAGAGTAACAGGGTATGAAGCTCGAGGTAGTGGCTCAAATTAGAGTTGCAGGATTACCCCTATTTCTATTGAGGTTGTGCAGTAAGTGTTAGCTTTTGAGTGGGTTTGTTGGGATTAGAGCCACTCCCATGGTACCAGCTTATCAGGATCTAATTGTTCATCATACTGTCTCCATGGCTCCTAGAATGGATGAAGCTTTAGGGACCTATATTTTTCCTTGTCCGATTTTGGGTTCGGTGATGACAGATATGGAACATGACCTATTCACAAAATTTCTGAAGATGAAACCTCTGACATTCTGAGGTACTGAGTCGGAGAATACTTTTTAGTTCATCATTGATTGATTTGAGAGGTTACACAAGATGGGTATTGTGAAGCCATATGGAGTTGAGTTTGTGACCTTTCTGTTAGAGAAGGATGCTAAGCAAAGGTGGAGGGCATACATTGAATGTCGATCACCGACTTTGCCTCTATTTACTTGGGAGCAGTTTCACGCTTTATTCTTAGAAAAGTATCTGCCACGGGCTCTCTATGACCGTGGATAAAGATGAATTTTTGAATTAGAACAGAGAGACATGTGAGTTTGGCCTATGAGGATAAGTGTCATGGTTTATCTCGTTGTGCCACTTAGATGTTTACCTCTGAGGAGGAGAGGATTCACCTTTACATTAAAGTTTTAAACTGTGATCTTCAAGTATTGTATATGCATATAACTTCTCTAGAAAAAGGGATTAAATGAAGTTTTAGGCTATGTTATAAAATTGGAGGGTGTTACCTAAGCAAGTTAGGCTAAAATGTTAGTGAAGAAGTCACGAAATATTGGGAATTTCAGCAGGTATTACTCTAAGGGCTACGGTCGGCAGGCCTACAACCCATCCTATTCAGTCAGCCTTGCCAACTTCTACTATGGTTCAAACTAAGGTTTCATCTCAATAAAAGACTATTAGAGGCCAGGGGACTTCCTACTCTTCTGTCAGTCGGCCTTCTCTCAAGCTTGGGTGTTTCCATTATTGTGCTTTCGGCTATTTTAAGAGGAAGTATCTTGTAAGGCAGGCAAATATCCAACGCATTAATAGACTCGAGGTATAGTTTCAACGGGTAGAGGAGGAGGACACAGTGACAGGGTTTATATACCAGGTGGATAAGGAAATTAGATAGGTGATCAGGGTAGTCATAGAAATAGCGGTGCAAGGGGAGAAACATAGTCGGGGAAATACTAATAGATGATCGGGCTCATTGTTATATGCATTTTTTGAAAAGATTGATGTCGAGGCTTCTGATGCAGTGATCACAGGTACTATTTATGTTTGTGACCGAATGACTTTTATTTTATTTGATCTAGAGTCTACTTATTCTTATGTATTTGTGCAAGTAGTGGTAGGTGTGAATCTGATTTATGATGCAATAAATTATTTTGTTTAGGTGTCTACTCAGGTTGGTGAGTCTGTGGTAGTCACCATTATTTACCGTTCTTGCCGTGTATTATTTTTGGGTTTTCCAGACTTGGGTAGACTTGATTATTTTGGATATATTAGACTTTGATGTAATTTTTGTCATGACATGATTATCTCCATATCACAAAGTTTCAAATATAATGCCAAGACAATGACTCTAGCAATGCCAAGAATGGACAATCTAAGGTAAGAGGACTTATATAAGGCCAAGTAAGTGAAAATTATATTAGTTGTTTGAGCTAAAAGGTTAGTGGGGAAGGGGTGTTCAACATTTTTAACTCATCTCCGAAATATGAGTGCAGGGCCCACTTTTATTATGTCAGTTTAATAGTTTTTGAATTTGAAGATGTGTTTTCTTCAAACATAACGAGTATACCTCCAGATAGAGATATTAATTTATGTAGTAACTTAGAGCTGGACGCCCTCCCTATATCTATTCCGCCCTATAGAATGGGTCTAGCAGAGTTGGGAGAGATCAAGACTCAATTACAAGAGCTACATGACAAGAGTTTTGTTCATCCATGTTCTTCTCCTTGGGTTGCGTGATGTGCAATGAATTTATAGCACTTTCTACGCTTAAAACAATGAAAATATGCAAGTTTTTTAGGTTGTTTTGTTAGATATAATGTGTTTTGTGTTGTGTTTTATAAGGAACCAAGTTTTGGATGCCAAACTAAAGAAAAAGATGAAAATTGAAGTTTTTGGCTACTTACCGAGCACCCACGACTCATAGGTTCTAGAGTAGGTGTCAGAAACTGAAAGTCCAGAGGCTCAAAAGTACAAAAAAAAAGACTTTGTCAATTACGGAGGGGACACCTAAGGTCCATAAGTGCCACCTACGATTCTTAGGTGACTTAGTAGATTATAGAGATACAAAGTCTACAGAGTTCAAAAGTTGCTGGAGGAGAGGAGGTCACCTACGTGGACTACCTATGGTGTACCACCTATGGTCCATAGGTGTCTTAGTAGGCGGCCACCGACCTCAATTTTGTTTTTTCATTTGGGATTTGATTTTTAGGGTTTCCTTGTATTTTATAAATAGCCTTTTGACGTTTTATAGTTAGTTTATGCACTCTTTATATTTACAAATATATATTTGTTTTCAAGATTTGGATTTTGATCTTGGGATTGCTTTGTATTGATTTTGGTTGTTTAATCAATTAAAGACTTTCGATTTTTAGTCATTGATTATTGTGATATTCCTTAAATGCCTTCAATTATGAATTTCTTATTCGTTTCACAATAATGAGCGGCTAAAGCCCTTAGCTAGGGTTGTGGAAACCCTGATAGACTAATGAAATAGGGGAAGTGCTGAGTTTTTTGAATTGATATCTTTGCATGTGTTGTGCTTATCTTTAGTTTAATAGATTTCTTAGCGATTGCAAGTGTTAATATCCCGTCTATAATATCACTACTTACTTAATAAGAAGAGTAGGGATTACGAAAAGATAATCATAATAGTAATTTGAAGATTAATTGCCGATCTAGGAATCAGTATCACCTATGTAAGGCAGTAATCCATTATCTAACAATTAAGACTCAAAAGGTAATAGTTAACTGGGATCTAGGATAAGTGTTAGTAATACAACATCCTGAGACTCACAAGGTAAAGGGTGAAATCTGTTAATGAGTCCACAAGACAGTTGATGGTACATAATTATTAGATTCTACATGCAAGATATTAGGTTGGTTCAACAAAGCACGATAAACCTACTGAGTTAAGAAGTCAGGGGAAACACAGTCCTAGTGTTTATTTTTGACTGACTACATCTAATGTTAAGTTTTGTTATTTGTTTGAGATTACAACATGAACCCCCCTTTTACTTTTAAGTACTTCCCGTTGATTCTAGCAAACGAGAGATAAAAATCAATGTATTCCCTATGGGTTCGACCCCAACCCGAGTTAGATTACTTTACTTGATAGTGACCACTTTATCTTCTATTGGAAATATAGTTTGGGCATTGATCAAAATTTTGGCATTATTGATAGGGAATACGGTGTTGAGTTATTGATTTAAGATTGTTGGAGTTTTCAGGTTCTTATTTTCTATTTTATTTGGGTGTATGCTAGTGTATGCCTAACACCAGGAGTCATAGTAATCCCTTACTCCCACCATATTCAAACTCAGAGAGGATTTTATAGCCAAATCGTACGGTGACTGAACACGTATGTGGTGGCCAGCATAAAAGTCTTAGGGGTGATTCCAATGTGGTACCTCCCCCTGCTCCAGATAATTCATAGAACATGACTGATAGATAAATAAAGAAGTTGTTAGCAGATATAGCTAACCAGAAAAGGGAGGCTGAAGTTCAGCGGTTAGCTTAGCAGAAAGAGTTAGCTAAACCTAGACAGATTGTTGATCGTCAAGTAGCCCTCGATGGTAATCAATATAGAGTTCAAGGTGGTCCAGCTTAAGTAATCCTATCATACCAGTACTTTCAGCCATATGTTGATGAAGAGGATATGAAATAAGTTGAGCCGGTAAAAATAGGATCTACCATTCCTCCAGCACTGCCCTCTAATGTGAAATTTGACATAACTAGTGCCGTGATCCAGCTTTTGAGCTTAAAAAGTGTGTTTTCGAGATTGGCTATATATGATGTAAATATGCATCCTTCTAGTTTTGTAGGGACTGACACTTCTTATACTATTCCAAGGGTAGATTAGAAGTCACTTAGATTGAGGTTGTTCCCTTTTTCATTGACTGGAGAAGCTTCATTGTGGTTGGGGGAACTTCCTAAAGGATTGATCACCACTTGGAATGAATTGTATAGGCAATTCTTACACGATTTCTTTTCTTTGTCTAGAATGTTGCAGTTAAAAGATAAGATATACAACTTCAAGTAACTGCATTTAGAGTTTATGTACGAGGCTTAGTTCAGGTTTAAGAAGAAGTTGAACATAGTAACCAATCATTGCATTTCAGGGACGAGCTTTCTAGAGATATTTATGGAGCCCTGAACATCAGTTCCCTAGCTATGGCAGACACAATCACTAGAGGAGCATTTATGTGATTATGCTAGGAAATGGCATCTAAGGTTTTATACCAGATTTCTCTCACCAATCGAGGGTGGCATACTCGAGAGGCTGAGAGGGATGTTGGAACTTATTCCATTGGAGCTTTAGTCAACCATAGAGCAGTTGATGATTCTATGATGTAAGAGATTGCACAGCTGAGGAGTGAAATTGGGTTTTTGACTAAGAAGTTCTCAATAGTGAATTTTGAAAAGGTAAATATGGTAGATTCACAGGGTGCAACCTCTAGAGCATATGAGTGTGACTTAGAAGGGGAGACTAAGTATCTTGATCATGAATTGGTGAGTTTCCAAGCCAATGGGAAAGGAAACCAAGGTCAAACTCTTACAGATTTTGATATAGAGATCACAGTAGAGAGCATGATGGTGACTGGAGAAGAAAATATGGCAAAAAAGATGTGAGACAAGAATGTTCTGCTAGGTAGTCATGATACTGAATTGAGAATGGAGATGTTGTCTAAACTAGGGAAGTGTCAAGAAAATTAGGAAACATGCCTTAAGGAGATTAAGGCTGATATCTCAAGTGTGACCGAGAAGGTAGAATCTCATGCGACTTTAATCAAGCAGTTAGAGACTCAATTTAGGCAGACATCTACTACTTTAAATTAGAGGTAGCCAGGTACCTTTCCGAGTAACATAGTTCAAAATTCTAAGAATGATGGTCATTGTCTTTCTATGATCACTGGAGTGGTATATCTATTGTTGATCCCTCGTTACCTACTGTTGATGTTCTGAAGGATAATAGTGTTGTGGAGTCAGACAAGGAGACAGGTGTTGATGGTGTTGCTAATGAAGATAAGAGTAAGGGAAAGGTCAATGATCCTATGGTAAAGCAAATTCCATGACTGCCCCACCTTTTCCTCAAAGACTGAAATGAAAGAAGAAGGAATATAAGTTTAAGAAATTCAATGATATGCTGAAAGAGTTGAGCTTAAACACCCCTCTCCTTGAGGCTTTAGAGTAGATGCTTGGGTATGCCAAGTTTATGATAGAATTGGTCAAAAAGAAGATATCATCTAGTTTTGAGGATGTTGGTGGATTGCATCATTGTATTGCAGCAACTTCGAAGTCTCTGGACCAAAAGAGGGTGATTTCGGAGCATTTATGATCCCATATACTATAGGGAAATCCAGATTTGCCAAAGTATTATGTGATTTAAGAGCCAACATCAATTTGATACCATTGGTTGTATTCAAGCAATTAGGTTTGATTCCTATGGAACCTACATCTATGCGGTTATTAATGGAACACCACACAGTAAAAAACCTGTGGGCATATCGTTTGATGTGTTGATAAAAGTTGATAACTTTATTTTCCTATTGATTTTGTCATTTTGGATTATGAGGTTGACTTTGAGATGCCCATTATATTGGGAGACCGTTCATAGCCACGGGTAAAGTTATGGTTGATATGCAGAAGAGGGAGCTTAAGTTTTGAGTCTATAATGAGGAGGTTATATTCAATAGCCAACGAACTATGAATCATCCAACCGCTATGCGGATGGTGTCGGTTATTCATTGTATTGATGATCCTGAAGGTTAATCCTTTAGGTATCTTGATGAATTTTGAATAATCAAGGTACCCACGTTGTGCTGTGATATTAAAGTAAGTGCTGCATAAGAGGCAACTTATGGGTTTGTTGGTGAAGTCTGAGTAACCAACTTAGCCACGTCGTGCCGCGATGTTAAATCAAGCGCTAGGTGGGAAGCATTCCACTATTTTAGTGTTTACATCTGTTTTTCTTTTTTGTAGGTAAAATAGAATAAGGAATGACCTGGAATGCGGTAAAATTGATAAATTCAGAATATCCCAGGTAAGGGGACTTTGTGACCAATTCACGAAGGTCATAAGTCCCACATGGGTAAGGTAAGTTGTGCATAAAATGTAAAGATGAAATTTTGAGGATTTTTGGGGAAACCTAGGAACTAACTTACAGGGTCGTAAATACCACTTACGACCTCATAAGTAGTAATGTAAGTATCATAATACAAAGTCCAGAGAGTAGAGAATTACGCCAAAAAATTGAGCCCACCTACTGTGGACACCAATGGACCATAGGTACCACTTACGGCCCGTAGGTGGCTGCAATTAGCTAAGTGGACAGCTTTTGGGCCTATTTTTATTTAAAACTTTGGGCTCACCTTGCCTTAAAATAACCCTTAACCGACCCCTCATGCCTATTTAAGCCTTCTTAATCTATTTTAACACCTAAATCCTCAATTCCATCTTCTCTCTTAAATTCCAACTTTTCTTAAAATTCAAACTTTCCCACTTCTGTACACTTGAGAAAAGGCTAAAACGTTACTTTTTATTGGTACCAACTTGTCCAAAGGCACGAGTGATGCGTTCAATCTATGGTTATACTTTACTTTTACCTAGTTCACGTCCAATTGTTCGAATAAAAAGGTAATATTCTTGGCTCCTAATAGTAATTTTTTTGCTAAACTTAAAATAAGTAAGTTGGTATGTTTATTTTCATGAAAAATATGTAGCAACAAACGAACTTTATGTAGAAGCCTTGAATTAGCCTAAAAATCCTAAGGTGGGGCATTGTTCTCGAATTAAACCCTAAGATCATGCCCTAAACGGAAGTTGAATTTGAAAAGGTAGAGGAATTCCAAAAGGCTTGTAGGTTACTTTTGTTGATAAATCGATTCTCATAGAATCTATGTATATTGGGCTTGTTGGGACTAAGTATAAGTTATAGGAATGCAAGAATTGAGGTGAAGTTTTTGAATTTTGAGTTTGTCTTCAAATTTTGTAGTTCCTCACTATCTTTCGAACATTAACACTTGTTTTTCTTCAGGTACACATGGAATAAAAAGCTTCAAAAAAGAAGGTTGCACCTTCGAGGCGACGAGATGAGTCCTCAAATTGCAGTAGCTCAGAGGAGTACCTATTTTCTTAGACCAGAGCAGCCCGACCAGAGTGACGCGACTAATGACTAGGGGCCAAAAATATAATGCAACTAAGACTATTATTAAGGTGACCCTAGGCGTACCACTTGTAGAGGTAGGTTTGCAGGACCCCAATCTAAAGAGGAGACTAAGGATGAGTCTGAGGCAGTAGTTTAGGAGCAGTTACCAGCATTACCTTAGTTTAAGGAGGGTATAGACCAAACTTTACAACAGTGCACTAGGTACAGATCCATCAGCTAAGGCAGATCAGGCCTCCAATCTTACATACACCTTGGTCAAGTATATTGATATAGTGAACGCAAGATGGTGTGTAGAGGGTCTTCGGCTACTTTATGAGAGATACAGTTTTGTGAATGAGATCGATCGTCTGAAGAAGGCTATTTATAAGGAGAGATAGATCGACTTGTCTAGGTTTACTGGAGAACCATTATTGCAAGATGTGTTTAACAGGTATCAGTTGGGGTAGATGACCAGACCCCTAGGTTAATACAACCCAATATTAGTGCAGGAGTTCTATACCTCGTACCACAGTATCTTTGACTATGCCTAGAGGTAAGAGACATGATAACCAGCCACAATTAGAGAAACTGCTTGTGATAGGGGTCAAGGTTGATATTTAAGAAACGACCATTCTTTGAGTTCTATTTGACCCAGATTATACAGCTCTTATGTCTATAGCTGAGTTTGATCACTGTTTGAGATTGACACATGACAGACACGCCATGCGAGAGGTTGATCACAAAAGTTAGAGGGTAGGTTTGACGAGATGGATCGCCAGTTATATTTTACCTATTGGTGTGGATGCCCCTAGGGTCAAGGGGCAAGGTGTGATTAAGAAGGCAATATTAAATTTCACCGCTAAGTTCTGGTGGTTGTTAGTCTGTTATCATTTATGTCTGACTTCAGCAGATAACCTACTTTCTTGGGATAGTGTTGAACTTATTGAGAGCATGACATCCAGTTATGATATTAATTTTGTTGCCATCATCAGATATAAGATGCATGAGAGGGCATTTGAAGAGACTACTATATTGCCCTTTCCTTGCCCAGTTCAGTTGCTATGTGATGAGGTCGGTGTGCTAGAGATGTTAGGTATTGAATGAGAGTATCGATAGGCGTGGCCCAAACTTATATGATTAAGTATCTGGCAAACCCAATCCTCACATAGAGAGCTCGTATGCCTCTAGTAGTAATTTTGGTCCAGTTTGAGGGCCCATAAGTTTTTGTGGAGCCTACTGATAGAGAAAGAGTAGATACTGGTATTAGTATGGATTTAAGATATATGAGCAGAGAGAGATATGAGAGCAGAGAGAGGCCCTATAGATGAACACATACGACGAGGTAACCCCAGCCACATCTGATTTTATCCTAGCTTCTATTTTGGAGCAACTTGGAACATCTACATCACCCTCTCATCCCTCTACTATAGTTGCTGCATCAAGTATAGTTTTTGTATCTTTTGAGTTTTTGTAGAGATTGGTTGATAGTCTGAGTGCTACCACCACCTGGCTGGAGAATGTTGAGGATGAGGTGGCATTATTGTATGGGTATAACCAACCTTGGGTCCAGACTACACGTGAAGTGGCAGAGACCATACTACAGGTTGCATACAAGGCTGAGATGTTAGAATTCCAAGCTAAGGTGCACGCCTATATAGATGATTTTGAGGGTTGATTTTTATCCCTATTCAATAATATTTAGGCACCCAATCTAGGTGAGATTAGAGAGGAGGTGGCCACATTATGGGCAAAGATACCCTCTCACACTGAGAGCCATATTCAGGCCATCTCTCTAATTATACCTCCATTTGTTTAGCCAGCACATCTGCATAGACCTAGATACTTTGACTTATTTGCAAAGGAGGAGACGATCCCCATAGTGAGGACCAACAAAGGTAAAGAGAAGGTCTTGTAGGATCCTGATATACCATATGACCAATCCCTGAGATGGGTCACACGTTATTCAAGAAAGACTAATTTTGCTGAGAGGTAGAGGCGTGTTGAGATAACTGCAGGTGCATCCTCTATAAGTGCACCGCTACCACCACCGCTTTTGCCAGTTGACATACCCCTACACGGAGGTGAGCATGACTCGAACACTTAGTGAGTCCTAGGCATGTCCTCATTCCCTTACTTTACACTATTTACATACACTGGGATAGTGCACAGTCTTTTAGTTGGGGGTGAGGTATACCATAGCCACCACAGGTTTTTATTATCGTGTTTTTTTTCCTGTCATCTATGGTATGATTGCAGAAATAGCATGTCTAGATTAATTTTTGTGTCATATTATGTTTTGTTTTGTATTGTGTTATGTTTTTATGCAATTAGGAGATGTTTGAGTATTTAGGATACTTACCTGGGTACCTAAGGCCCATAGGTACCACCTGCTGGAAGTAGGTGCCAGACTAGGTGTAAGAAACTGAAAGTTTAGAGGCTAAAAAATATAGAAAAAAGACTGTCACTTATGGAGCGGCACCTACGATTCGTATGAGATAGAGTAGGTTGTAGAGATAAAAAATCCAAAGAGTTCATGAGTTGCTAGAGGAGAGTAGGTCACCTATGTGGACCACCTATAGTCTGTATATGCCACCTATGGCCCATAGGTGGCTTAGCAGGTGGCCACCGACTCAATTTTCCTTTTTCGTTTAGAATTTGAGTTTTAGGATTTTCTTGTATTCTATAAATACCCTTTTGTCATTTTATAGTTAGTTTATGTGCTCTTTATACTTACAATCATATATTTAATTCCACAATTTGGATTTTGATCTAAGGATTGCTTTGTGTTGATTTTGGTTGTTTATTCAGTTAAAGACTTTGGATTTTAGTTGTTGATTACTGTGATATTGCTTAAATGTCTTCAATTATGAATTCCTTTGTTCATTTCACAATAATGAGCGGCTAAATCCTTTATCTAGAGTTGTGGAAACCCTGGAAAATTGACGAAGTAGGGGAAGTGCTGAGTTATTCTGAACCGATATCTTTGTATATATTGTGGTTATCTTTAATTTAATAGATTTATTAGTGGTTGCAAACATTAAGGTCCCGCCTTGGGCAGTAGTTTGAGGATGTGCATTGATTATGAACAGCTGAATAAGGTTACTATAAAATATAAATACCCTTTGCCTCGATAGACGATTTGTATGACCAGTTGTAAGGTGTGTCAGTGTTTTAAAATGTTGATTTACAATCGGGTTATCATTAGTTGAAAATTTGACCAGAGGATGTACAAAATATAACTTTTAGAACTCGGTATGGTTATTATGAATTTTTGGTGATGTATTTTTGGGTTGATTAATGCACCTGCAACCTTTATGAGTTTGATGTACAGGATGTTTAATTTGTTCTTGTATTCTTTTGTTATTGTGTTTATTGATGAAAATCTTTTCTACTCCAAGAGTAAAGAAGAGCATGCAGGTCATCTTCGGATAGTCTAGGAAATTCTACAAGAGAAACAGTTATTTGATAAGTTTTTAAAGTGTGAATTCTAGTTGTCTTTAGTTGCCTTCTTAAGGAATGTAGATTCTGGAAAGAGTTGATGGTGGATTCCCATAAGATTGAGGTAGCTAAGAATTGGATTCATCCTAGTTCAATGACCGAGGTAAGGAGCTTTGTGGATCTTGCTAGTTATTACCGTAGGTTTGCTAAGATCTTTGTCACCATTGCAACACATTTAACAATATTAACTCAAAATAAAGTATCATTTGTTTGGTCAAATAAAAGTGAAGAGAGCTTCCAAAAGCTTAAGACACTTTTGACTACAACTCCTATTTTTTCATTGCCGGTTGAAAGTAAGGACTTTATAGTGTTTTACAAAACATCACTTTTAGGTTTGGGAGTTGTGTTGATGTTGGATAAAAATATCATTGCTTATGCTTTGAGATAGTTGAAGCCTCATAGAAGGAACTACCTAACACATGCTTAGATTTTCCAGTGATGGTGTTTGTATTAAAGATTTAAGACACTATCTTTACTGTGCCAAGTGTGAGGTCTTCATAGATCACCATAGCTTGCACACCTTTTCACTCAAAGGGATCTAAATCTAAGGCAGCAAAGGTGGATAAAATTGTTGATGGACTGTTATATAACTATTTAGTATCATCTAGGTAATACTAATATGGTGGTTGACGCATTGAGCCAAAAAACGGTAAGTATGGGTAATTTATCATTCTTAAGGGTGTCTAGGCAACCACTAACTATAGAGTTTTAAACTCTAACACCTCTGAGCATATAGTTTGGGGTATCAGATAGGGGTAATATATTGTCTAATAATAAGGTAAAGTCAATGTTTATAGATCAGATTAAGTCCAATCAATTTGACAACGATAAGTTGAATATATTTTGAAATAAAATGGAGTATAGAGAGGTGACGTACTCCATTCTTGATGCAGGTAGGGTGATGGATTTAAGTAAAGTTTATGTGCTCTTGGGGTTGGTGATTTAATTCTCGATGTGATTTTAAAGGACCATGGTTTGCGTTATTCTATTTATTTGAGTACAACCAAGCTGTACCGTGACTTGAGAAAGCTTTATTGATGACTCGAGAAAAAGAGGGACATAGTGAATTATGTATCCAAGTGTTAAAATTGTCTGTAGGAGAAGTATGAACACCAAAGATCTATGGAGTTACTTTAGATAATGCCTATCCTATATGGAAATAGGAGCAAATTACTATGAATTTTGTAGTGGGTCTCCATATAACTTTAGAAAAATATGACTCCATTTGGGTGATAATATATTGACTGATGAAATCAACTCACTTTTTGTTGGTTTGGATAGACTACAACTCTTAAAAGTTAGCTAAAATCTACGTCAAAGAGATTGTCAGACTTCACGGGATGCCCTTTACCGTTATTTTGGATAGGAACGCCGAGTACACTTTCAAATTCTGGGACAAGTTGCATGAGGAGTTAGGCACCAAGCTTACATTTACCACAACCTTTCATCCTCAAATGATGGACAGTTAGAGAGCATGATTCAGGTGCTAGAGGATATATTGATGGCTTACGTGATTGATTTTGGTGGTTATTGGGATAAGTTTTTTCTGTTGTGTGATTTTTCATACAACGACAGCTATTACTCCAGCATTAATATGGACCCATTCAAGGCATTGTATGAAAGAAAGTGTAGGTCACTTATTGGATGGTTTGAGATTGGTGTTATCATAGCTTTAGGCACTAGTTTAGAAAGGAGGCTAAAGAGAAAGTAAGGATTATTCTAACCAAGTTGTTGGTAGCTCAAAGTAGGCAAAAGAAGTATACGAGCCATAATATAAGAGACATGGACTTTAAATTTTGTGAGTAGGTTTTGCTTAAGGCTCTCTCATGAAGGAAGTCATGAGGTTCAGTAAGAGGGTAAAGCTCTTCCCACAGTATATCGATCTCTTTAAGGTTCTTAAAGAGGTGGGTCCAATTGTATATAGATTAACTCTACCATAAATATTCTCGGTAGTCTATCCGATATTTTATATCTCAATACCAAAAAGGTACCATAGGGATAGATACTATATCATTAAGTGGGATTCAGTACTTTTAGATAATGATTTTCCTTACGAGGAAGAAACAGTGGAAATTCTAGATTGGGATGTTTGGGAATTCAGGGCGAAGAAAATTCGTTTAAGATTTAATGGAAGCATCGTTCGATTGGGGAAGCTACTTGGGAAATTGAGAAGTATAAGCGGGATAAGTACCCTCAATTGTTTGATGATTCAGGTACTCTCTCCTCTTCTTATTTTAGCCTACTTTGTCTTTGATCATTTGGGAATGAATGATGGGTAAATTGACATCTTTTGTAACAATAATTTCCATCGTTATGTATGAACCTCCCTCTAAAAGTCTCATGTTAAAAATTTTCCCGGTTTTGAACTTATAAATTTCATGCTAGACTAGTTTCGAATGAAATCAGAGCAAGGTGTGGTCTAGAAAAATAAAACAATGATTTGAACTAATTTAGTGTAATTTGACTTGAATTCTAGATAGCTAAGATGATATGAAATCCATAGGAAATTACGGAACTGAATTTGGGCAAGTAAAACTCCCGAAATTGATCTTAGCGTAAAGGGCATTGTTTGAAATATTTCTGGTTTAAGGTGTGTTGTAAAAAGTGAATTTTTGAGGCAAATATGGGCATTCTATCCCATTGAAATTGCTATAGAGGTTGGTACAATGCTATAAAGATCGATGATGTAACAGAAATTTTTTTGTTATATCAATAGACAAAGGCTGGTCAACGCCGCTATAGCAGCAAGTGTTGCTATAGTGACACCGCTTTAGCAGTGAAAATTGTATTTTGATTAAATATTTTTCCCAAAAATAATTTATTATTCTAAAACTCATTTTGGGGCAAAGAGGGGGTGATTTAGACTAGAAATTCTTTATTTAGCTTTAAGAAGATGAGGAATCTATTCCCGTTAACTTGTAATTTATGCTTAAGCCTTAAAATTTCTAATTTACAGAGTTTAGAGAGGGTTTTAGGGCACAATTTATTTATTATCTGGTGCAATATAGGAAACTAAGCAATAAGTTAATGGGTTTAGTTTATTAACAATTAATTTGTCCTTGTATTTCGCCCATTCACTAATTTAACAATGGAATTGGCAGTTGGTGCATTACGGTAGAAAAGCTCTGAAATGGGAAGGAATGATCAAAAACCAACCCTAGCTTAGTTAAAACTTGTTTCAGTTATGGATTATTAAATACCGTATACACCCATGAAGGAAATGAACTAACAGATATACCAGAATTATATAGAGCATTCACCACTTATAAAAGAATAACCAAAGGAAATCTATTTTTTATAAAGTTTTATACTGCACCAATAGAGATATTATATGACGAGATCAAACCAGTTATACAAATTGTAAAAATAGGATTAACCAGATATATGATTATACCAGAAGATATTGTTCAACAACCAGAGATACCTAAAGTTGAGATACCTAATTTTTATGCAAATAAATGAATTATTGGAATGGACATATTAATTTTTGAGGCAACTAAGATGGAGTATATATGAATTCCAAATCAACTAAGCACGAAAAATGTAGCAATCCATAGACAAATATAAAGTATAAAGACCTTAAATCCATGTAGTCTAGCAAAAAGAAAAACATAATGGATGCATTTGATTCAAATTGACATTATTAACTAGTTGGGACTATAAATTAAATATGTTGGTAAACGTACATTTCATCTCAGGTTGGTACATTACCATTAATAGATCATATTTACCTAACATACTAAATAATTCATTTTTGTCATGTTAGATTTTTTAATGTAAATTTGGTTGAGTTTTTGGAATATAAATTTCTAAATTGAGCGGTTCTTTAAGATATACATTTTGTGTGAATCTATTAATACAAAATAAAATTTAATGACTTTTCTAGATAAATTTATATACTTAAGTTAAGGGTGTCTCAATAAATTAATGATCTAAGGTTTGATTACACACAGGGCCGGATCTATTAAGGCTCGTGGGGGTGGCACGCCACCCGCAAACTTCGACGGAAACTCTATATATATAGCTGTATATATATATACAGATATAGTTAAAAATTAAGTCTGCCACCCACAATAACAAGACACTGTCTAGTGCGGGTAGCAAAGAGCTGGTTTTATAGCTCCAAGGTTTTGTGTTCGAAACCTGCTGGCAGCATTTGTTTTTTAAAACCATTTTTGTTAATAATTTTTCATTAGAAAAGTAAGGCACCAGCTGGCTTTGTTAATAATTGCAACGCGTACTTGATACCAAGCAAAGCCAAATTCCTACTTCCAAATAAAAAAAAACTATTTCTGAATTTCAAATCAAAACATCGACTGAGACTCTTGTTCTTGAGGTTTCCTGCTGCTGCTGTCTCTCTCTCTTTATTTGCTCTCCGTAAGTTATATTGAAAAAATATTTTATTTCTCTTTCTTGAGCCTAGAAATCCAAATTTGGAATTATCTATGTATCTTGATAACTTGATTTAGGAGAAAGTGTTCTAGTTTGGTGATTGAGAATTTGAGATGGAGAATTTTTTCAAGAAAGTTAATTATTCACAATCAAGTTCTAGTAATGTCAATGTCAATCGTTCTTGTCTTATAACTGACCTCGATTTGGGTTCACTTAAAGCCGATCCGGGAGAAAGAAGACCTATTTTTGATTATGATCCTCGAATACGAGATGAAGTGAGGAAATATTATCTTGAAAAAGGGCCTTGTCAACCTATCTTGAAACATTAGTTGGCTTGAAACAATATGATTTGGCAAACGCATTAGTTGAGGCAAATCTTGTAAAGACTTATTCACTTATTTATTTACTTGTGAAGTTGACTTTGGTTTTACCCGTCGCTACAGCAACTGTTGAGAGAACATTCTCTTCCACGAAGCACATAAAAAATGAAGTGCGAAATAGTATTGGTGATCAATATTTAAATGATTGTTTAGTATGTTACATAGAGCGTGATGTATTTAAAAATGTAAGTAATGATGTCATCGTTGATCGTTTTCAGAATATGAAAACTCGTTGTGGGCAATTGTACTAAATTATGGATATTAGTAATATTATTAAAATTTTAAGTATGGTCATTTTATTATTGTTCTTTTATTATTGATTGATTTGTTAATTATCCTATAGATCGAAAAGATGAATAATCCGATAGAATTACTTGGCACCCGATGAGTTCGGATCCTGGATCCGCCTCTGATTACACATAAGTACAAAAAATAATAATAATTTAGAATTGCTTTTGTGTTAGTACATACTACTTGTTTTTAGTATAGTATTTTTGAAAATGATTAACTTCATATAGTGATATTATTACTTTATAAAGGTAAGAATGAATTCTACTTAACTTCATTTGTTTGTAATATATAAACTTAGATATTGCTATTAAAAATTTAGTTAGTAATATGAAGATTTGAGTTATTTAATTCAAAGTTCTAGAATATTTTTGATATATATATATATATATATATATATAATTTAGTAGGCGTTTAGCCATTAATTTTTTTTTCACTTTTTTCTGGAAAACCATTTCACTTTAATGAAAAAAGTGAAAATAATGGTGTTTGGTCATAAAATTTATTTCACTTTAGTGAAAATTATTTTTAAAAAAGTGAAAATATGTTTTTCTCACTCCTACTTCTCTCATAAAATTTCAAAAACAACTCCAATATATATTCATGGTCAAACACAACACCAACTCCAACTTCAATTCCAACTTCAACTCCGAAAAATTATTATTTTCATGGTCAAATGGTGCCTTAATATATCCAGTGTATTCCCACAAAGTGATTAAAAAATGTTGATAAAAGTAAATAGTTTTTCTTTCTTTTTTATATAAACTTTGTAACTGTTTTTTTTTTCAACTTTCAACATTGTTTTAAGTGAAATTATAACCATAGAATACACTATTATAATTTTTTGGGACCTCAAAATTTTGGAACCTTAAAAAACGCTTTTCTAATTTAATACTTGAGCCACCCTTAAGTTAAGTGACCTTTTGAGATATTAACTTTTTTTTTCCCACTAAATATCTTCAAAATGAGTTGAGTAGTAATTATAAATATTGCAAATTTTGAAACAATTTTAAATATAGAGAAATAGTACTTCATGAAAAAAGGACCAATCAAGGAGTACAAGCTAGTAGGAATAAAATATATATTGTGACATATATAGTACAACTAGTTGTATAAGGCATGTACTAAGCTCGAGCCCAAGCTCATGATAAAGAATATAAAATTTAATTTTAGAAAAAATATAACTTAAATTACATTTTTCTATTATATATTTAATTTAATTTAGTGATATGTTGATTATGTCTTAACTAATAAACTACTATAATTATTAAAGTTTTTTCATTTTATTTGAATAACTTTTAAAGAATTTTTTTTTTATGAAAAGGAAGTATGAAGGATAATTAACAAACATGAATAGACATAAAATTTAATTCAAAATAAATAAATGGTGTATTCAGCATGTCTAAAAAAAATTAAATTTGATAGATTGTTGGGAAAAAAAACATTCGCTCTAGAAAATAAGTCTTTTTAAACTTACAAAAATGACTTTGTAAAAGTAGAAAAATTATATTCTATATTTCATATTCATTGAGCCCTTCACTCTTCAATACGCCTTGTCTTCACCCCGCCATAGCTCCCATCTTTGTCACTCCATACCCCATCCCTCATAGTACTTATCTAAATTATATAGAATTAATTTTTAAGTAATATTTTACTTACATACCGAATATAAGAAAATAAGTAAGAAACACACTAATTTTTTTTTAAAATAATAATTTAAAGTAATGTTTTTAATAGGAAAAACCATGTTTGTACCAAACACACTCAAAAAGAGAAATATTATTAAAAAATAATAAATGCTTTGATTGAAAATGAGACTGTAAGTTTGAAGTTGCATAAATTTTACTAAAATCTAAAAAAATAAATATGCACTATATTCTTTTCATTTTATTTTACATTTGTTGATTTGGTACTCCTATTAATAAGAAGTTATTTAATAGGAGTTTGTTTATTTATCTTGATAATTATATTTTTAAAGTGTATGATTGACAACTATTATGTTGTATAGTTACTTAATAATAAGAGTAATATTGAAATAAAATAATAAATCTTTCTTTATTTGCTAAAATAATAAGCAAAAAGAAAAATTTATTTTTAGTACAAGGATCAAGCAAAATGAAAAAAAGAGATAAAAGGGCATTCTCTCAATTCTTTTATACTTGTTTTTTTGACTTGACAAGTAACTTAAGAATTTAATACAATAAGGATAAAATATATGAAATTATCCTTATTAATTATGTTTAAAAATTTAAATTTAGCTATTCATACATTATTTAATTACTTGATAGTAATAATAATAATAATAATAGTGGTAATAATAATAATAATAATAATAATAATAATAATAGTAATAATAATAATGTGAAAAAAGTTATAAATCTTTCGTGATTTACTAAAATAAATAAGAAAGAAAAATAATTAATTTTTAATGTAAGAAATAAGTAAAAAAACAAGTAATCAAATAAGGAACAAGAAGTGATATATTAAAAAAGAAATAATACTATGTATAATTTAATTACAAAGTCTCAAATAAAAATATTATAAAATAACAAATGAGGATAAATGTAACAACATGTATGGAAAATAAGTCAACATGTGTAGCTATTTAATTGCATTAAAAAGTTTGGAAAAACTACCAAAAAGGAAGATCCTCCCTTATCTATAATCTACTAGTTTTATGAGTGCGAACTCAAAGTATAAAAATAATAACAGATCTATTTAAGTTATTTAAATTATCCGCACCCCCTCCAAATGGTATCAGAGCATAGTTATTTAAAAGGTACAAATGATATGTATAGTAATTTATGAGTTATTTAAGTAATTTATGAGTTATTTAGGTTTGAATTTAGAATTTATTTATCAATTATTTATTTATAGATGAATAATTTAGAATTAAAACAAGTAATATCTGAAAAGCGGAAAGAATTAAAAATAAGAAGGGAAAGACTACAATATAATATGATTGTAGGAGTATCCCAAAAATCAATAAATGCACAAAAGAAAAAAAATTCACATTTAGAATCCTTAATAGATAGTCTAGAATACATATATCAACATGATCTATACGCTATCAAATAAATAAAATGAACAAAGAAGAATTTATAATAGACGAAAAAACATATGAAAATCACGAAGGATTAAAAATAAAAATAGTATTCTCTAATTTAGGAAGACGATATAAGAAAATAGGTGAACATTTATATTTAATGTTAGGAAAAGAAAAATTAAAATTAGAAGATAAATTAACAGCTATGGTAAGAATAACAGAAGAAAATGAAGAAATAAATAGGAAAAAAGAAATAGATATTATAAAAAACAAACTACAGAAGAAATACGAAAAATAGAAGAAACTAAAAATAGTAGGATTGCTGAATTAGAAAAAGAATTACAAATACTAAAAGATCTGTATGAAAAAAGACAGAAAGAAAAAGAAGAAAAGGATAAAGAACAAAAATTATTAAATGAGATAGATTAATTTAAAGAAAAATTAGAAATAAAAAATAAAGAATCAGAAATCAGTGAATTAGAAATAAATACAATAAATGCTGAAGAAACATATAATTATAATTCGAAAGATAGTGAAACATATACAGAAATCTTAACAAATATAGAAAAGTTAAAAATTAAAGAAAAATAAGAAGTAATTAATAGAGAAAACTTAGAAAATACAAACACAGAAATAAATACTCTAAATAAAGAAGACGATGAAAACATAATACTTGGTACATCAGAAATAAGAAAACCTAGATATTATTATAAAGATAAGTTAACCTACATATTATTATAAAGATAAGTTTAAAAAATATAACCTAAAAAATGAATATAAAAAATGAACACCAAAATAAATAATTAATAAAAATTATAACTTTTTATATTTAGACTGTATAATAGACACAAATAAAACAATACAACTATGGGCAGGATACATGTCAAAACAATTATTAGATAATAATATAGATACAACAAATACACCAGAATATATAGAAAGAACATTAATAGGAATAGTAAAATTATGGTTTTTAAACCTAGCCGAAGCAATTAAAAAAAGTATTAAGATCTAATAAAAAAACAGAAGGAACATCAACAATTACTAAAATATCATCAACAGAAATATTGAAAAAATATGAAGTAGCTATAAGAGATGAATTTAGCAGTATAACAACAGAAGAAGAAGAAGAAGAAGAAGAACAAAATAAAGAAAAAGATACGAGTAGGAATTTAATGTTAAAATTAACAATATGTAACATGTACTATATAGATGAATATACGTGCGTATTTAAAGAATATTATTATAAAGGAACATATAATACAGAGAAAAGTAAGGAGCTAAGGAAATTATATTTTAGTAAATTACCTGAACCATTTAGTTCAAAAATAATAAAGAGTTGGATGAAGCAAAAATAATAGATACCCTAGGAGCAAGAATAAAATATTTACAACAATGGTATAGAAATCTATATGAAAAATATAGAGAAGAAATAAAAATGGAAAAACGTTAATAAGAAATTTAGCATGTTGCAAAGATAAAATAGCACCTCAATTTGAATGTGAAAAAAGATATTATAAGAAAAGAAAAAGACATAAGAAATACAAAAAATCAAAATATAAGTATAAGAAACCAAGAAAAAGATATTATGTAAAAAATGATAAACATAAAAAATCATATAGGAAAAAAATCTATAAAAGAATGTACTTGTTATAATTGTGGAAAACTAGGACATTTAGCTAGAGATTGTAAAATGCCTAAAAACCCAAAAAAGAAACAAATATCACAAATAAAGATAGAAAATACAAAATACATGCAAATAGATTATATAGATTACGAATTAGAAAGTGAAGATAGTATATATGAAATTTCGGAGAATGAAACAGATAATGAAATAGATAGTGATTTAGATGAATCAAATGACTGAAGAAGATATAAAAATAATAACAAAGGAGGAATATTTAAACGAAGAAGGAACGGATCAAAAAAATAATATTTGATAATAATATATTTGACGAAATAAAAGGAAAAGAGTTAGACTTAAGTGTAGAAAAAATATTTAAAATACCAACAATAAAAAATATATTTAGTAGAATAAAGGAAGAATACTACGTAGTAAGCCAAAAAGAACATGTAATAGACCGTAGATATGCAAAATGAAGAGCTAGTATACCACTAGTAACAAAAAAAATAATTAATAAAGAAATAAATAATATAAAAAGTAAAGACCCAATAAAATATATATACCTTGGAGGAACAAAGATATTGATAAAAGCATATTTTAGAGAAGGAATAAATACACTAATAGAATTATATTTAGCAGATGATAGAATTATAAAACCTATAGAAAAAAGTATAATAACTGCCATAAGAGAAAATTTAATATACCAAAAATTTTAATTTATAATAAGTGCGAATTATTCAGTAGAAATAACAGATAATAACATAGATAAATCATTAGTATTATATTGAAAAATATCAGGAATAGAACTAACCCCAGGAAGTAAAATATTTACAGAAAGATGTAAAAATCTATATGTATTAACAACAAAACATAAAATAATGGGAGAAAAAATAAAATTAATAAAATACAAATAGAAAGTCCTTTCAAACAATTTGTAAAAACAATTGATAATAATGATTATAGTTACAAAGACATAGATATAGAAGAAGATTTAGAAATAATAAATGATAGAATAAACACAACAAAAAGAATAGCTTATGAAAAACTAGAATCATCAAGCTCATCAAAAACAACAAATTATGAAACAACCTCAACAGTTAATTTAACTCAATATTACATAACAGGAACAATAAATGAAAAAGAATATTTAATACTCTTAAACACAGGACAAGAAGAAAATTATATAGCAAAATACTAGTAAAAAGTGAAGAAATAAAATCTAATTATAATATATGCCCAGATCTACCAAGGAGTCTGATAAACATTAAGGATACGACAGAAAAAGAAATAATAATAGGAGTTAGAAAAATAAAAATAGAATTTAAAATAAAGGAAGATATGCAAAAAGCAGACATAATATTAGGAATAAAATGGTTAGAACAAGTAAAACCATACAATATAGAACATACACAATTATCTATAACATATAATAAAGAAAAATTTTCAATAAAAAGAGTTTTGACATGATATGAAAATATATGTACTTGTAAAAATAATAGTAAAAAGATATTATAATAGGTATTATACACCTATGATAGATACAGGAGCAGAAGCAAACTTATGTAGATACAACTGTTTACTAGAAGGTAAATGGGATAAACTAAAAATACCAATAGTAGTCAAAGGATTTAATAATGAAGGAAGTTTAATTACATATAAAGCTAAAAATATAAAAATACAGTATGAGATAAAATAATAACAATAGAAGAAATCTATAATTAAGAACTAACATCAAAAGATATGCTTTTAGGAATACCATTTTTAGATAAATTATACCCACATATAATAACTAAAACAGATTGGTGGTTTACAACACCATGTAAATAAAAAGTAAGAGCAAAAAGAGTTATAAATAAAATTAGAAAGAAAACTGATTGGATAAAAGGAAGTGAAAAAATCACACAAAAATTAGAAAATGTAAAAAATTACAGAATACACAATAGAACTAGTCGTATTTTCGATAAATAAAAAAGAAATAAATATATTTTCAGTAGATAAGGTAGAAATAATAAAGAAAAGATTAAGACAATTATACAGTGAAGATCCATTAAAAGGATAGAAAAAACATAAAACTACTGTAAAAATTGAGCTAATAGATAAAAATAGCATAATAACCCAGAAACCATTAACATATAACTTTGATGATTTAAAAGAATTTAAAATGTATATAGATGAATTATTAGAAAAACAATATATACAAAAAAGTAATAGGTAACACAATAGTCCAACATTTATAGTAAATAAACATAGTGAACAAAAAAGAGGAAAAAGTAGAATGGTCATTGATTATAGGAACCTAAATGTAAAAAACTATGACATATAATTATCCAATACCAAATAAAATATTAAAAATAAGACAACTACAAGGATATAATTACTTTAGTAAATTTGATTGTAAATCAAGATTTTACCATTTAAAGTTAGAAGAAGAATCTAAAAAATTAACTGCATTTACAATACCACAAGGATTTTACAAATGAAATATGCTACCATTTGGATACAAAAATACACCAGGTAGATATCAACACTTTATGGATAGTTATTTTAAACAATTACCTAATTGTATAGTATATATAAATGATATACTACTACATACAAAAACTAAAGAGGAACATTTAAAATTATTAGAACAATTTACAAATATAATAGAAAAATTGAAAATAAGTTTTAAGTGAAAAGAAAGCCAAAATTATGAAAAACCAGATAGAATTTTTAAGAATACAAATAGATAAAAGCGGAGTAAAAATGCAACAACATATAGTACAAAAAATAATAAATTACAAAAAAGAAACTACAATCATTTTTAGAATTAGTAAACCAAGTAAGAGAATATATTCCAAAATTAGCAAAAAACCTAAAGCCATTACAGAAAAAATTAAAAAAGGATGTAGAATATTCTTACAACGAAGAAGATAAAAAACAAGTTCAGAGAATAAAAATACTTTGTAAAGAATTACCAAAATTACAATTCCCAGACGAAAATAAAAAATTTACATATATAGTGGAAGCAGATGCAAGTGAGTATAGTTATGAAAGAGTACTTAAATATAGATATGAAGAAGAAAAATTAGAACATCATTGTAGATACTACTCAAGTACGTTTAACAAAACAGAGATAAAATGGGAAATAAATAGAAAATAATTATGTTCATTATATAAATGTTTATTGGTATTTAAGCCATATATTGTATATAATAAGTTTATTGTACGAACAGATAATACATAGGTATGTTGGTGGTTAACAAAGAAAATACAAAATTCAGTTATAACAAAGGAAATTCGGAGACTAGTATTAAATATATTGAATTTTACATTTACGATTGAAGTAATTAAAACTAACAAGAATGTCATTGCAGATTACATATCAAGACAAAGCTACACAGACTGATATAATAGAAGATGATGCTTTAGAAAAGATACTCAAAATCCTAACTACGCTTTTAATTAAAGTGGACAGTATGGGTAGTAAAATAGAAAAAGTAAAGGTTAATGAAGTTAAACTGAAGTCTAAAGCTATGAATCAGCTAACTTAGCAGTTTGCAGAGCTATGTCAATCGGAAGACAACAAAATTCCAGAGCTAAAAAGAGACGTTGGGACACTCCATAAAACCCATAACGTTTATCAATCTACAATTGCAGGTACAAGCAAAGGAGTTAATGGACAAAGATATCACAACATGAACATGAACAAGATATTTGAAAAACCATTTATACCAAAAATACAAAAAGACCCATTGTTCATACCCCCACAAACTACCACATATCGAGAAAGTTTAAACCAAGATAGAAAAGCCTATAACCACATAACCCGAGCATACATAGAAAATATTCACAAGATACAGACTTATCTAAACCTTAAACCCAGAGCCACATATACCAAGAACCAAACACAAACTATATAACCCAAAGATTACAAGGTTATAACAAGTTAATCACACTACCAAAAACCAACCCTAGCTTAGTTAAAACTTATTTCAGTTATCGATTATTAAATACCGTATACACCCATGAAGGAAATAAACTAACAGATATACCAGAATTATATAGAGCATTCACCACTTATAAAAGAATAACCAAAGGAAATCTATTTTTTTATAAAGTTTTATACTGCACCAGCAGAGATATTATATGATGAGATCAAACCAGTTATACAAATTGTAAAAATAGGATTAACCAGAGATATGATTATACTAGAAGATATTGTTCAACAGCCAGAGATACCTAAAGTTGAGATACCTAATTTTTATGCAAATAAACGAATTATTGAAATTCTTCAATTATTCAAGAATTAGCAAATAACTACCTAAATGGGAACCTAATATAGAGCTATTATTCAAGAGATCAGCAAATGATTAATTCAAATTCAAGGGAGCTACGAAAGTCCGATATGGAAGAAGCTAGACAATGGATTCTAACATTATTCAATCCAGAAAAACAACCACCTGCAAGAGAAATTAGAAAGGGATTTATTTCAGAAGAATTATTAACAAGGTATTGCAAGTTAATTGGACGCAAATATCCAGACCATTTATGTTCGAGATGTAATGAAGAAGATAATATTATCCTAGAAGTTCAACTAAAATAGAAGAAGATAAGGACGACAGCTGAAAGATACATGACAAAAGATAGAAAGACACGGAGCAATAATAGAAAGATAAGAAGACAAAGCATTGAAATATGAAAATGACATATGGAGAATGATATGACTTTGAGAAATGTGAAATACGTAAATTATGTAAATATTTACTATTCTTATTAAGTAGGCTAGACTAGCCTTTTTGACTTTTCTTGTTTTTTGGCACTTGCCATTTTACTTTTTTAGGACCATTATTAGTTTTTTAATTTTTGACAAATGTAAAGTTAGGAATAGTAAATTGTTCTTTTTCTCCTATAAATATGTAAGCCATCCGACTAAGTTAAAGGCAAAACTTTCATGTGTTGAAAGCAAACCTTCTCTCTTGTACACAAAAAACTTTTGAATATTTAATAAAAACAGGTATATTTCAAAGGAAAAGCTATGGATGAACAAAGCCCAGAATTATCAAACCTACCAGAACAGGTATTTTCATTTATGATTATGAATAGCTAAATTAATAAATTCCTAACAATCATAATATGATAAAATAAGTTCATGTTAGTTACTATATAGTAGAATTATTCGTAGAATAATATGTTACAAAATTTATTAGCAAAGAGGAAAAGGAGAAAAATCCCTAAGAACTATGCCATCCTAAAGGTGAAACCGGTGAGGCAAGAAAGCTGTGATAGGAGAGTAACCAGTGTAGAGGCGCTGTTTAAGGAAAAAGTATCCAGATTACCATGCTAATAGTTACAGAGTAACATAATTATTTAAGAATAATCTAGTATATAGTAATCTAAGATGATCATATTTTGTTATGTATATGATTGGAAGGAATATTTTGAAATAAGCATCATATGAAAAATAATGACTTCCTTCTTATCCGATGAAATGGTAGATAAATTTAAAATACTTGTTTTGTATGTACTTAAGGATATAGAAATTGTAGATATACGAAAAATCATATGGGAAAAAATATTTGACAAATATTTTTTGACTAGAATAAATTATATACCACACCTACCTAACTACTCTTACAAATACCTACATATCAAACCTACACATCAACCATGATAAATAACGTATATTTAGAATATTGAAAAATGGATATGAAAAATATACAATTAATAGAAGAACTAATGAAAACAAATCTAGAAAAATATATGAGAACTAAAGATATAAAATATATAGAATTTCTTAATGAAAACATACAAGAGTTATTAAGATTAAAACAAACAACCAGTAAATATTATGATAAAACATTTAATAACCCATAAAACCTAAGCATCATATGAATAATATGGCAAGCTATATATCTGATGAAATTAAGATACTTGTTTTATATATCATTAAAGACTTGGAAATAGAAGACATAAAGAAAATAATATGGGAAAAAATATTTAATGAAGAATCATTAAGTCTAGAATGGTTAGAAGATATGCATGATCTTAGCTTATATTATTCAGATAGTTATTACTCAGATAATAATAGTTATTATTCAGATGGATATTATACAGATTAAAAATGTTAGAATATATTAAAAGAGTTAGAGAAAAACAAAGTTGACTATACAAAGAAATTAATTATAAAAACCAGCTTAGAAGAGAAAGAAAACAGTTAAAAGAAAGATTAATTTAGATAAATAAAACCATAAAACAACTAGAATTAAAAGACAGTTTAGAATATGATTTAGACATAGAATTACTCATAGAAGAAAAAGACAAGATAATTAACAAAATAGATAACGTAGAATTTAATATCAGATATAGTACAATTAGAATAAGTTATTACAATGAAAATTGCAGTATTACAACTACTTAGGATAAAATGATAAACTATAAATGTTTAAAATATTGGAGACAAGATATGGAAGAAATAAGATTAACAGAAGTATTTATGAAAGAGAATTTAATTGAATATTTTAGAACAAAAGCTATAGAATATTTAGAATACCTTCAAAATAATATACAAGAATTACAAAGACTAAGAGAAAAAACTAAAGAATATTATAGTAAAGTTTTTAATCAAATACCATCTAATCACCCCCCAAGATATGAACATCAATAAAAATAAAAATAAAAATAAAAATATTTAGAAATATCCACGCACAAATAAAAATAGATCCATTAGAGTTATAATAGATCTATTTAAGTTATCCAAGTTATCCGCACCCCCCTCTAAATGGTATCAGAGCATAGTTATTTAAAAGGTACAGATGGTATGTATTGTAATTTATGAGTTATTTAAGTATAAAAATAATAATTTATATCATATATATTTTTTTTACTTTATAATCACTATATCTAATGATTTGCTAAACAAGTCTTCTTGATAAGTTTTCATAATTATTAAAGTTTTTAATCACATAATTGGATAATTTTAAATAAAAAACATTATTCATGATGAAAAGATATTATCAGAGAATTAGAATATATCAAAAAGCTACAAGTAATTCGATATTTTATATAATGACATAATTTAAAATATTTAATTATCACGCTTCAATGAAGATCATAAATAGAAAAAAATATTGATATTTTTATAAAATTTACAAGTATTTATTTTCTTGGTTATAGCTAAAAATAAATTTATTTTGATATTTATTGAGTTTTAATTTTCCTCAAATTCTAGTGGCAATAACTTTTGCTAATTACATTTTTTTTTTCATCTTATAAAATCATCTTCAAAAAACGTCAATGCTTTCAAGTTTATACTATAATTATAACCTCAAATCAGAGCCTTTATATAAATTAGTTTAATAAGAACATATAGGGCTATTAAATGATAATTAAACTACATTAATAGCTTGCTCTATCACACCCCCTTTTTACCAAAAAGAATTATTTTATGTTTGAAAGGGCTTTTATTATTAAGTGAAAAAAGATGAAAATTTATTTCGAAAGAATTTTTTACAATTAAATTCAGAGTCGCCACTTGACATAAATCGATGTGCCATGTCATCTTTGGAAATTCTTTTTCAAAACGGTTGACTCTAAATTGATCCGCGAATAAAGATTCCGATTAAGGAATTCTGTTGACCGAGGAAAGATATTAGGCATCCTTCGGTCTCGTGGTTCGACCACGGTCACTTCGTGGAGTGCATCAGCTAATATGACACTATTAAAAAACATAAACCACATAAAACATACGACAATCAAACAATCAAACAATAAAAAATCTAAAAATAATGTCCAGTCCAATTTATTACAAACTAAAATAAAAAGATAATGAAATGTAAACCTACGGTAGCTTACACTAATCCTAAACTACTCTCCACCTGGTGCCTCGGGCCTTGATCACGCGCCGTCTTCGAGTACAACTCCGTCGGGGCATTCCCTCGATGAAACAATACAAATAATCTTGGGGCATTCCCCGACTAAATGAATACAATTGATCCAAATGCGATAAGACAAATCATTCAACAAGCATTTCAAATATTTAATATTCCACAAGTCCTAACTTTGCCTACCCCAAACCTAAGATTTGCCTACCCCAAACCTAAGATTTGCCTATTGATTCTTGACCTAAAATATGATACTATTGAGTTCGACAACATTAACATTTTGTTCTGAATTAAACCACAAATAATGAATCAAAAACAAATCAACATTTACCATGATCAATTTTTCAATTCCCTTTTCCCAAAATTCATTCCCGATTAATCATGATTTTAATTCCCAAATAAGATCTCGTTTCATCATACATTCCATAATTGAGTGAATCAACAATGCATCAATGCAAGCAATTATTCGTCACCAACAGGGATCAACCAACACATAATATTCAATCTAATGCTCCGAATATCATCAAATAATGAAATAAAAAGAGAAAAAAGAGTAGAATTTGACCTCAATTTGAAGCTTTCTAACTCAAATATTTTTTGAATAAAAAGATGGAATTCACATTCCGAAGTCGCGAGTCAAACCTGAACCTCAACCAACAAAATCGCAACTCAAAATAAATACCAATAACCACAGCCCAACTTGTAGCGCCGTCAAGTGGCGCATAAACTATTGCGACTACTTTTGGCTGCTGGTTTCATATTTTTTAATGAATTTCACCGAAATAGCGGTGTCTTGGGTCGGTTAACCTTTTTTCTGATGGGTATTCGCTGAATCAGAGCTGGATTTGTTGTTTTTATTTTACTGGAGCTTCGTCGAGCTCAGGCAGTGGTGGGAATCAAAGAATGGGTCAAATTTCTGGTGGTAGTGACATTTTCTGGCGAGAATTTACCAAAAAATTACTTCTCCGCTATTCCTCTCCTATTTTCCCCCCCTCTCTCGATCTCTCACTCTCAATATTCTCCCTATCACCCCCTTTTTTCTCCTTATTCTCGTGTGTATATGCACATATATTAGTGTGTGTATCTTAGAAAAAATAGAAAATAGAGGAGTAAGTATGCATGTAGTGGGGTCTGTATATTATGTTGTGTTGTGTCTATTCTCTTGTGTTGCTATGTTAGTGAGTATTGTGTTAAAAATAGAATTGGAGTGTGTAAGTGGGTATGTGCAGAGGTTTGTTGGGAGTGGATGAATTAGGTGGGGGTAGAGGATAGATAGGGGTATGGGACAGGTAGGGGTAGGGTAGAGAGAGGTAAATGAGTAGAAATTAATTTTTGGGGCGGACAAAATTACGTATCTATATTATTCCCATCTTTGGATGTAAACACAAAGTGTTTCCAGACAAAGAAGTAGACAACAAGATAAAATTTTGACCGATCATTATTCAAAAAACAGTGAAGAAAGATGGAGTGTAATTAAATCTTGACTTTGGGCGTCCTATCTATACCAAGTTATGCGAGGATCAGGTCACAGGTAGTTCTAGGTTAAAAAAAGAGACTATATCGAGTTGGAGATTTAAGTGAGGTCCCGTTGAGGTTTCGGTCTGCTTCTCTGTCATTACAATAAAATAAAAATTACAATTTAAAAGATATATAAAATTACAATAGTCATATCTATGCAACATTTCTTGATTCTTGTCTTGGGTTTCTGATGCTTTCAAGATTGACAAAAGATCTGATTTTCTTTGGATTGAACTTAAGAATAAATTATTTCTCTATACAAAATTTGGTTTTGAAGATGAACTCAAAATTGACCATGTTCTGCAAGTGGTATCTCTGAAATTGAACTTGAATTTGACATTCTTCACCCTATTCTTCAGGTGGGATCCTGACTTGCAGTTTTTCACCTTGTTTCTTGGTTTTCCATTTCTTCACCTTATTCTCTAGGCGGGCTCCCGACTTGTTATTTCTATACCATATTCTTCAGGTGAGCTCCTGACTTACTATTTCTTTCCCCTATTCTTTAGGTGGGCTCCTGACTTTTAATTTTTTCACCCTATTCTTCAGGCGAGCTCCTGACTTTTAATTTCATCACCCTTTCTCCAGGCGGGCTCCTGAAATCAAAGTCAAAACTAGAATGAAATTATTCCAACCAAAATTATGATTAACATTTCATTTTTCTGAAAATAAAATCCCATTTTTCAGGAGGGTCCTGAACAGAAAGTAATGTTTTATTTTCCAAGAGGGTCCTAAACATAAAGTAAATTTCCATTTGACAGGAGGATCCTGAAACATAAAATAAATTTCCATTTTCTAGGAGGGTCCTAAACATAAAGTAAATTTCTATTTTCCAGGAGGGTCCTGAACTGAAGTAAATTCCCATTTTTTAGGAGGGACCTGAACATAAAGTAAATTCTCGTTTCCAGGATGGTCTTGAACTGAAGTAAATTCCCATTTTCCAGGAGGGTCCTGAACTGCAGTAAATTCTCATTTTCTAGGAGGGTCCTGAACAGAAAGTAAATTCCAATTATCCAGGAGGGTTCTGAACTGAAGTAAATTCTCATATTCTAGTAGAGTCCTGAACATAAAGTAAATTTTCATTTTCCATGAGGGTCCTGAACAGAAAGTAAATTTCTATTTTTCAGGAAGGTCCTGAACATAAAGTAAAATCTCATTTTTCAGGGGGGGTCCTAAACATAAAGTAAATTCTCATTTTCCAAGAGGGTCCTGAACATAAAGTAAAATCCCATTTTTCAGGAGGGTCCTGAACATAAAGTAAATTCCCATTTTCCAGGAGGATCCTGAACCGAAGTAAAATCCCATTTTCCAAGAGGGTCCTGAACTGAAGTAAAATCCTATTTTCCAGAAGGGTCTTGAATATAAAGTAAATTCCTATTTTCCAGGAGGCTATTTACATTCAAGCAGCTGCTCAGCCGACGGAGGCTATTTACATTTCAGCCGACGGAGGCTATTTATATTTAAGCCGATGGAGGCTATCTATATTTCAGTTACTGCCCCGCCAGTTGGAGGCCTCTACAGACAGACAATATTAGTTTGAATATCTAAACTCTACTCTTTACATTGCAATTTCAATTTACAAATTTTTGAACAACAGGTACTTTTCACTCTATTACTTGTTTTGCAGGACCATGCAGTACAACGTGGAACTACCCTCTTAGCAGCAAAATGGGGTAAGCTAGCGGAATGTCAAGCATCCCTAGCTACGCCAAGGATTCCGGTGAAGAAACTCAATTCCACTCGACTTTTTAAGATGTACATATACTTTTTATATTCTTGATCTTTATGTATATTTTATTACATTCTTATTTCTACACACGTATATATATTGTAAATATTAAATCACAAAAAAAAAGATATTAAATTGGACACTCTAAGAATTACGTTTGTAATTTATTTACGTTAAAACTAAAAATAATTTTAGGATAGCAGGAAGCATCGATAAATTTAATTTCAGAAGAAAAAGAATATTCGGGTTGATAATAATCCAATTTTATTTTTATTTTGCCCGAGCCCAACACTTATTTTATGGATTTCAGACAGGATCCTGAATATCAATCCCAACTTAGTATAATTTATATGTTCGCTTGTCATTCCACCTTAACAGATACGATTTAATCTGATCCGTCGATTTATTTTGAAAACCCAAAAGGTCCTAAAAGGTTAAGTTATTTTTTATATATAATTTATTTTTGTTTAACTGTCTATTTATTTGTATATTTGTTTTTCTCTTTTTCCCTTCTCTTTAAATTAAATTCGAAGAGTTCAATCAAATATCAAACGGATCAAAATAGTCGTTTTGAAATCGACCTTTCTCATATTTACCGTACGTACATACATTGTATTTTATTTGTTTTATTATTATTATAAGGATAATTTCTTCAAGGCCGTCTGATCAAAGATAAAACGGATTAAGATCAGTCCAAATACCCGACTGACACAAATTGATCCAGTCCGTTAATTCTTCTTTCTAATCTAAGGGTTTTGAATTTTCAAATATTTCTCTCTCTCTCTCTCTCTCTCTCTCTCTATATATATATATATATATATATATATTGATATTATTATTTCACTTTATATATATACATATATATTTGAGTTTGAACTGTTCCGACCAAGATCGAACAAATAAAAAAAAATTAAATTTAAATCAATTTTTTTCGTATGTTTACATATATGTATAATTTTTTTTCTTTTTTTTGATGTACTATTTTTAAAGACCGATCGGACGGATCAAAATTGGTCAATATCTTCAAACCAGGGCATTAATTGCTCCTGCGCCCCCTAGCATCACAACCGGCTTTAATTTTTCTCTTTCCAATATACAGATGCTCAAATCACGCATATCTTATCCTCTTCCCCAAAATTATCTCCCATTAACGTCCAATTTCCCCCAAAAGAGCCAAAACCATCGCCCTTCTTTTCTCTCTTCCCATCCATCTTCCCTTTAATGCCAAGAACGACCAACTAATAAACCTAGCCGCATCAGTGTAGTCTACTGCTAGCCTATTCAAGATTTGCCCATTTTTGCTCGTCCAAGCCCGCGAATCCGCAAAAATCAAAAAAATCAGTCCCTAAATCATGATACAATGGAAAAACCTTTTGGATCCGCCATTAATGGCTTCTCAGAAGTTGTTTGTTCTTCAAAAATTTGAGATTCAAATTTCGAAACTCCCCCTCATTTCTTTTAAAAAAACTTGTTTCAAATCAGGACTTTGAAGTTCAAATTTTGGGCTATAAGTAGCCATATTTGCGTACCATTGAAGGGGGAGAGAAAAAGATTGAAAAAAGGGGCTTAATTTTTAAAGCAGAAGGGAGAAGTCTGAAAAAAATTGGAGAGAAAAGGTAAAAAATAAAAAAAATAAAAATCGTGTGAGCAAACTCATGAGAAGAAACTTAAAAAAATTGAGTGAAAAAGACGAGCGAAATAGAGGGAAATTTGGTTTGAAAAATCTTGAGTTTGCTATTCTCTTTTCTATTTGATCCAAATTTGGGTCCTAGTGGTTGAGTGCTAAGTCGCCGGGAAAAAATTCACGTCAATGCCTAGTTTAGCTGCACCGAATAAGGTGCGAACCCACCCCCTGGCTGCATTTTGCCTTCTTTTTCTTCATCTTTTGTTTTCTCTGTTGAATATGTTTGTTGAATATGAGGCTTGCTTTGATTTCGAATTGTGTTGTTACTGTTTGACCTTGCAAGCAGAAATTGTGGGTCTATAATCTGAAAAGTCAGTTGGTTTTGAATATATTGAATCCATACATGTGGTTATCTTATTTGTTTGTCATAGACTTCTGGAAATCTCGTTGATAAGCATGATTTAGATATGGAGGATTATTCTGTGTGTACATGAATCTGTTGACACTTCTTATCACTTTTAGTTTCTTTTCTTAATATATAGCTGATTTGAATTTTCAGTAACCTCCATTTGGTGTATAATTTGTGGCTTGGATTGAATGAATCTTAGAGGAGAAATTAATTTGTTTATTCGGGAGGTATATTAGGCAAGTCAAGAATACTGTTTTAGACTTTGATTTTCTTCTTACTAGCTATCAAAGTATGCTAAAATGATGTTTTCTATTTTCTTTCATCTTCTTGAAACCGTACGGATTGTCTATTTTATTTTTAGTCTGCCTCGGGTGTGCGAAGCATAGTGTTCGGACGAGTTCCGTTTAAACTTGTTTGTTAATGTTTTATTCTAAATTGGTGGATTATGTTTCGGTCGTAAGTGATTTCCGATTAAAATGATGCTATTATCGATTTTGAAAATTTACTCGAAGGGAAACGTATGGCATTCTTGGTGTTTCGTTTGGTTATGATATTGTTGCTCCTTAGTCGTAAATTGATGTCCCAAATTTGGATTTATTTCTCTCCTACTTTTTACAAGAGTATATTATATATTTAAGTTTGATCAAGCATTTTCTCAAGTTGTTGCGAGTCAAAATATTTTCTTTAACCCAAATAGTCATTTGTGAATTTATATTTGACTAAATTCTTGTTTAAAGTAGAACTTTTCTTCTGCCTCAAGAGGCCAGTATATGTTTTTTTTAGTGTGATAAAACTTTAGTTAGACTTTATGGCATTAACTGGGCATTTGGTTAAATGAATCGGACAATGCGCACACTTTAATGTTACCTTCTCTACTACATGTGTGTGCCTTAACTACGTGTACACGAGAATGATGGACTTTAAAAGTCAAGGTTGGAAAAGGTGCAAAAGAAAAATAAATAATAACTTTGTTGGATTGCATTATGGTGTGAATATATGTTGGTTTCCTATAATAAATGAAATGGCATGTTGGTAGACTAAATGTGCAGGAGAGGAGTTTGTGACAATTAAGTTGAATTCTTCCCATGCTTTTGCCAAATTTTTGTTTATGCTTGTTACTATCTACTTTGTTTGTCATACCAACAATAGGTTGTTTGATTTAATGGCTCGAAGTTAGGATTTATCTCTCGTAGTTAACTCTATTACAATAGAGATTTTAATCACAACATGACCTTAAACCATGTATCATCTTAATATGTTATTTACTCTCATCGTTTAAATTTGACTCTCTAATCCTTATTTTTTGTGTTTCATGTGATTTCGAGAGTTGGAGTTTCAATTGAAACTCGCCTTAACCCAACATTGGGTCAACCGCATAGGATTGTAGAGCTTCGGAATCCCGCAAAATCAAGAGTCTAAGCCCCCTGACGGAGTCTAATATTCCTCATCTTCATTAGATTTAATTTATATCTTTATCATATTGAATTTTTTTTATGACTAACTCTTGTTGTCTATTTCATTTAAGATAGTTTTATTTGATGTTTATGATGCCATAATACTTGTTGACCCGTTCACATACCTTTAACCTCTCAATTTTCGTAAATAGCGCTTGATTTGTACTAGGTAAAAAAAAATTATTTTATTTTCGATTATTTTGAAAACTCATCACAAACATTTTAAAACAAGCATAGCACTCATCCATATTTTAAAATAAATAAATTTATAAAATAATAAAATGAAGTTTCAATGTAACTTATTCAGAAAAAGTCACCAAACTTAGACTTTCGGAATCACCAATCTTAATTTATTAAATAATAGAATGTTCTGCTTTTTTATTTTTCAACATCCGCTTCGAGTTTTCTCTAGATTTCAAAAGGGACATGAAAGTCATGAGGTATATATTTACACTATTATACATAAGGTATATTCTACCGCTATTATAGTCATTTACTTATTATCCATACTTGATTCTAACTATACTTGTACATTTTATATTTTTATGTCTTAGTATCTATTTCCACCCATTTTTCATTATTGTATCTTTAGTTTCATATACTATTCAAAAAATTTATTTTGACCCACTTTTAATTGTGATATTTTATCTATTGTTTGTGCTTTCAATCCACGAAAAATAAAATTATATATATATATATATATGTATATATGTATATATGTATATAAGCTAACGTGTGTGATCCCTCTACGATTTCATCTTATTTTAACAAGTAAATTTTCTCATATTTTCAAGATTATATTTTCTTTATTTTTCAAAGGATATATTTACCCAATTTTATACGTATGTTCTCGTAAAATTATAAATCTCTTATTTTCCCACTCAACATATACATATCACTTTCTAGATTTCCTCTTTCCTATTTTTATATCCTGATTCGCACATACATTCGGTATATTATATTGGTGTATTTTATATACCTCGAACCTTCCCCTCTCAAAGATACTAAAAGATTTCTTATCATTATTTTAAGCAAATAACAAAATAAAGTTTTTATAATAATTTTTCTAAATTAAGCGTAAGGACTATCTTCGGACAGGCCCTGAGGGGTGCCTAACTCCTTCCCCTCGGGTAACCAAAACCCTTACTCTGAATCTCTAAAACGTTTTCGATAGACTAAAACTGAGTTTTTAAAATAAAAAATAATTTTTCCTAATTTTTCCTAAAAGTTAGGTGGCGACTCTAAAGAATAATTTTCAAATCCCAAGAGTCACTAAACGCCGCCATACGCTGTGTGCTGTTTCGATCGGTTAGAAACAAGGCATCGACAGAATGCCGACTCTGCTGGGGATTTTATGAATTTAGGTTTTAACCTTAACATGTTTAGCTTAGAATTTTTATGCTTTAGTATGTTATGTGCTTTACGTATCTTTATATCATACTCAGTGTGAAAGGACGCAAGCCAAATCCAAACTTGCGTTCCTTATTTGTTTGTACAACTCTACTTCTTACCGCTTTATCACTTGTATTTTACTATTGAGTCTTTGGCCTTACACAATTCACACAATGTGGTTCACGCAGGGGGTGTATCTACACTCTCCCAAATCTTCTTTGGATTTCTGTTTCAGAGTTGGTGTAATTAGGTTAGTGCACCTTCTCGCAGCTATTCAGTCCCACTCTCAAACATTTAGGGAAAAATCTTACTCTAGAAATAGGTCATGTTGCATAAACCTTAGGCTTAATAGTCCAAGGCATCATCATCGCAATTAGGAAACCACTTTTTTGTCAACGGTTGCAAACCTGTCGACATATTTTATATAATGATTGATGTTGTCGATCTAAACTAAAATACATAATGGATTTGAGATAAACGACTTACTATACCTTCTTCTTTTTCCTACCAAATGAATATCAATCAAAATTTACCAAACATCCAAATGGTCATCTCTGCCCCTGATAGCCTACAAAATTGGTGGGGAAACATTCGTGTGGCACATGGCGTGGAAGTTCGGGAACATTTGGGGGCTCTATTGTCTTTAATGAGGGTTCGAGCCAATAAGACCCTCATTACACTATTGACGGAGTTCTGGGACCCAAAAATAGTGACCTTCGGGTTTTTGGACTTCGAGACTACCTCTACCTTGGATGAAGTTAGTGAATTTGCTGTGCTGCCGCTTTAAGGAAAGTTGCCGGTACTTTCGTCACTTGTAAGGAAGGAGGATTTCTTGAGGCTTTTGGGATTATATATATTTTCTTCACTAAGGAACGTGGAGAATGGAAAGGTAAAACTGGATTACCTTTTCAGAAGATTCGGCCGCATGAAGAATTATGACGAGCATAATAATGAGTTTGTTTGCGCCCGCGCACAATGGGTGCATATGCAACCAAGGGTCTTCGTCTTCGCATTTTTGGGAATCATGATTTTCCCAGTGAGTTGACATTATGTTGATATTAATATTCTGCCGGTGGTAATGAATGTCTTTGCAGATCCACAGAGGCTCGCTTTAGTGCACATGATACTTGTAGAGGTATTCCGGTAGTTATCCGCCTGCTCTAAGGGACATGACTTCTTTGGGGGTTACAACCTACTGTTACAGATTTGGGCGATAGAACACTTCTATTGTCGCCTTCCACAGATGGACTATACGATCGATGCACGTATCCGGATCTAAAGTCATGAGGATCACTTAAGGTATTAGATCGCTCCAACTGGGGAGGAGGAGTGGCGCGAGTTTTTAAACAATCTTACTGGGGATTCCATCCAATGGAAGTACTCTTGGATGGGGGGATATGCCTTCATCAGAACTAGGCATCTATACTTCATTGAGCTAAATGGGCTACGTGGTATCCAACCATATACACCTCTGCGGGTTCTTAGATAATTTGGCGTCATCCAGGATATCCCGTTTTGGCCCACAATGGTACTTCATGAAGATAGTTATAGACTTTGATTCCAGCTGCACGAGTGGCAAACCTGCAAATAGAGTGGTATTACATGGTTATGTTGAAGATAGAAGGAGAGAAATAGTGCACACTAAAATATTATGCGTGGCGTACCACCGTGAGTTACGTAGCCAGACCGAGCAAAGATAGTTTTCGAGGACTCACAGATCCTTGGGGGGTCAATGGGTTAAGAGAGAGGCGCTTCCTCGCATGGATCTCACTACACCCATGTATAACCAAATAATCCCAGGTTCTATTGATTATCTAATTCCAGTGATCGAGGAGGATCTTGAAGAAGATCCAGAGGAAAACCCAGAGGAGGACGAAGAAGAAGAAGACCTAGAAGAAGACCCTAAGGAAGACCTATAATAGATGGAAGAATACCCTCAGGAAGGCTCGGAGATAGGCTCCAATATTTATGATCCGGAAGACAGAGGGGTGATGAATGTAGACTCGTCACCTGATCATGACTTAGAAGGATCCCCGGAGTACCATCCAAAATCCTATTTTGATGAGGGTAGAGATGATGATGATGATACCACCTGTCCTTAGACTTCCTTTCCTATTGTACTTTTATATTCCCTAAAAAGAGCCATATGGCACACCCCATTGTAAGCCCTTGCGACCATCTTTTCACTTTCTTCCAAGCTGTCGTTGATCTATTTTGATGTAGCCTTTTGAAACACCATTGTTCAATAAAAGTTGTGACTATTCTCAAATCCAAATATGTTTAAATAGATTGTTTATCATCAAATTGATTAAAACATAGGCCTACCTCTGGCAAAAAAGAGGCTCTATATTAGTACGCGTTTGGATGTCTCCAACTTTGTGTATATATGTGTTAATTACTTGTTACATTTTCATTATTTCCCAAACTAACATAGTTTCCTTTTGCTTTTTATTTTCTTCCTTTCTTTTGTTTATTAATCCCCAAAAAAAAAAGTTGATTTGTGTCGACTGGAAAACTAGAGGAATCCTAATACAACCTTCGATCAAAATACAAAATGACTAATAGAGACAAGGCCGCGATGATCCCAGTGGATGATACCGAGAGCTCTCAAAGGCCTTCAGATACTCAGAATGATGATCAAATGGACAATATGGCACAGGAAATCAAGTTCCTGAAAGAAGAGCTCCGTCAAATGCGGGATCGAACCAAGCTTACAATAGCTAGCTTTCCCGCTCAGCCGCAGGCTCCAAGTATTGAATTACCTCCAGGTGCTTCCGCTAACCAAACAAGTATACCACATGCTCAAGCACCGCCTGCTTTCCAACCCATTGCTGGAATGGCACCTGGTTATCCATTTCCTACTACAACTTTACTGTTTTGATCCATCCAGAGACGCAGCAATACCCGAGGCACATGTCACTTGTGAGATACCTGTGCCACCTGTATACGCTACCGAAGCTCTTGCCTTTGCAATATTTGCAACTTTTAAGGTTTCATATGAGGGTAATCGGTATGCGGGGCTAGGAAAAGGTGTCCATTCAAGTGAAGAAGGGTCGATAGCATCCCAACTTGAGAGTCTAAAGAGAGTATTTAGAAATATACAAGTTACCAGAGGGGCTGAAAGCTTGGACTACAATGACTTATGCATTCATCCAGACATCGACATGCCAGCGGGATATAAACCACCAAATTTCAATGTGTTTGACGGAAAAGATGACCCGCATGCACACCTGAGGGCTTACTATGACAAGTTGGTCAGGGTAGGAAGGAACGAGAAGTTAAGAATGAAGCTGTTCATTCGGAGTTTGTCGGGAGAAACTTTGACTTGGTACACCTGACAAGACCCTTGTAAGTGACGTGACTGGTGGGAAATAGCTGAGGATTTCATGAGCCGCTTTAGATTCAACACTGAGATTGTCCCAGACAGGTTCTCATTGGCTAAGATACAGAACAAGCCGTCCGAATCATTTCAATAATATGCATGGCATTGGAGGACTGAGGCTGCAAGGATCCAACCTCCACTAGATGAAAGTGATCTCTCCAAATATTTTATCCGAGCACAAGAGGGTGTTTACTTTGACAAGATGATGTCGATGATGGGCCAAAAGTTTGCAGAATTGGTCAAAATGGGAGATTTCATAGAAGAAGGCATCAAGTTGGGGAAGATCCAATCTATGGCTGCATTGCAAGCTGTGAGTAAAGCCATGCAGACTAGTTCCATTAATGGTAACAAGATAAACAGGGAAGACGTTTCAGCCGTCACACCATACTACCGACCTAGAAATTCTTCCCACCATTACCTTAACAATCCCTAAATTATTGTGCATGTCCCAGTGTAGAATACTCAACCGCATTATAATCCACCTCAAGATCCAGCATACCGGAATCCTCCAAGACCATACGCCCCTGTCCAAGCTCCAGCTTACCAAAATAGACCAGTCTATGCACCCAAACCACGTTCAAACTTTAAAGCCAGAAATACTCGCACCAACACATCGATTGTAGAACCTTTAGCCCAGTTGTTTAAAAGATTGAGGGCTGATAGTTTGTTGCATCCGATTGGGGAAAAGGCCCCAGTCCGACCTCTCGAAACTTTGATGGTAGCAAAGGTGTGCCTATCACTCAGGAGTCCAGGGGCATGACACAGAAGACTGTTACAGCTTGAAGAATCAAATTGAGTCTCTGATAAGAAGGGGTATCATCAAATGCACCACCGCAGCTCTCAATGTGAACAATAACCCCTTGCTAAATCATGAAAATCGGGAAGTTAATATGATTACTCCAGAGGAGTATGATTTGGAAAAAACTATTGTGACCACATAGATCACAGAAGAAATCGCCACTGCATCCCTATCACAACTATTTATCACAGTTCAGTTGAGGGAGCTTATAACTGTTCAGAACTACCTACCGAGAGTCGTAGTGACCAATTTAGCCACTGGGAGGACCGGCTATGACACTAAGGCAGTCCCGTGGGACTACCAAGCTGAAACTAAGGGAAAAATGATAGACGTCACTGCGGCTCAAGGGATGACCAGGTTAGGAAGGTGTTATGCACCAGAGGAACCAAATTGTGGAGTTCTCAAGAAAGATCAAAACTTGAGAAGAAATATCACAGATACTGAAGCTGCAGAATTTTGGAAGAAAATGCAGCCTAAGGACTATTCGGTCAAGGATCAGCTCAAGAAGACACCGGCCCATATATCTGTCATGTCTTTGCTTATGGGTTCTGAAGCCCTTAGAAGTGCTTTGATGGAAGTGTTATCTGGGATTAGCATACCAAAGGAGACAACTAACGGGACTTTGCCTGCAGTAATCAGGCGAGTGGTAGAGGCAAATAAGGTCTCTTTCCATGATGATGAGTTACCGTCAGAAGGGGCTACACACAAAAAAGTCCTTCATATTGTGGTCAGATATCATGACAAGATTATGAACAGGGTCTTAATCGATGGTGGTTCGGGTTGAAATATCTGTCCATTCTCTACTTTGAAGGATTTAGGTGTGAATATAGAAGATATAAGGGAGAGTAGGGTTAAGGTTAGAGCCTTTGATGGGTCGCAAAGAAGTGTCATCAGGGAAATTTATTTAACACTACAGCTAGGACCAGAAGAATTTCCTATCTTATTTTAGGTCATGGATGTGTCATCTAGCTACAACCTATTTTTGGGAAGGCTATGGGTCCACATGGCAAGAGTCGTTCCTTCCACTCTCTATCAGTGCGTGAAGTTTGAATGGGGTCGCACAAAAGTTACTGCCCATGGAGAACTCAGTCATACTATTTATTCTGTTAATTCAGTCCCAGTCACCGAGGAGTTAGATGGAGCCACTTTCCATACTCTAGAGATTATGCAAGCAGCAAAGATCAATGAGAAGGCAATGCCAGCTGAAGCGAAAAATGCTAAAAAGATAGTTGCGTCGGAGATGTTGAAATATGGGTATCAGCCCAAGACAGGACTAGGACCCAGAGCCTATGGTATAGTCGATCCAATTCAATTAAAGCAGCAGAAGGGTACTAAAGGGCTTGGATATGAGCCTATTTCTGGAGCAATCTACAGTAAAGGATTTGGAATGAGGATAGTTGTGCTAGCCCAAGTCCTGGTTTCAGAACAAATAGATGATGAAGATATCACAGAAGGAATAGGAAATTTGTTTGTGGCCGTGATCGAAGAAGAATCGGAGATAGCTTTTAAGAAGCTCACCATCCATGATGCCGAGCCTGGGGAAGCCTTGCAAAAATGGACCATCAGCCCATCCCTGTTTCGTAGGAGTTTTGGTAGTGTGGGAGTGTCATTTGATTTTTATTTAAAAAAAAAATTATTTTTGATTGCATGATCAATCGAGGCTTGAATCATGCCAAAGCTCTTTTGCCACTTGCTTCTTGCCAAAGCCCAGTGCTTTTGTTAATAAAAAGTCCTTATTTTCAAAAATTATTTTCCTATTTTTAATATCTATTTACTTTACTCGCTTTTTATACTTTTCAACACAAATGTTAATAAAAATCCTTGTTCCACGATTATGACATGTAACGAATCCATTGAGCAAAATGCAAGCAATGAACAAGATTACGAGGAGTACGATGAGAGCATGATGCCTGAAAACTTGCCGCAGGAGATCGAGAAACTTGAGAGTCAGAAAAGCCTAATATGGACAAAACTGAAGTCATCAATTTGGGTGTTGAAGAAACGTCAAAGGAAACACGAGTTAGCATACACTTGGAGGCTGAAAGGAAACAGGAATTGACAAGTATGCTCAAGCAATACATTGATGTATTTACTTGGTCTTACGACGATATGCCTAGTCTAAGAGCTGATATCGTCTCGCATCGGCTACTGACTAACCCCACATGCCCACCAGTAAATCAAAAGATAAGGAAATCTAAACCTGATATGAGTTTGAGAATCAAGGAGGAGGTGACCAAGCAGATAGAATCCAACGTCGTGAGGGTCACAACTTATCCCACCTGGCTGGCCAACATCGTGCCCGTACCAAAAAAGGATGGAAAGATAAGAATATGTATAGATTATCGGGATCTCAATAAGCCTAGTCCAAAAGACTATTTCCCTCTCTCAAACATTCATATTCTTATTGATAATTGTGCAAAACATGAGTTGTAGTCGTTTGTTGATTGTTTTGCGGGATACCATAAAATTTTAATGGACGAGAATGATGCAGAAAAAACAACTTTCATCACTCCGTGGGGAGTATACTGCACAAGGTAATGCCATTTGGACTCAAGAATGCCGGTTCAACGTACATGAGGGCCATGACTACTCTTTTCCACGATATGATTCACAAAGAAATTAAGTGTACATGGATGATGTCGTCATCAAATCTAAAAGGAGTCCAGACTATTTGGATGATTTACAAAAGTTCTTTGAAAGGCTGCGAAGGTACGACCTAAATTTGAATCCAGCTAAATGCGCATTTGCAGTTCCCGCGGGAAAGTTATTGGGATTCATTATTAGTAGGAGAGGTATAGAGTTGGAACTATCTAAGATAAAAGCAATCCAAGACTTACCACCTTCTAATACCAAAAAGAATGTAATAAGCTTCTTGGGAAGACTCAATTACATCAGTCAGTTCATAGCCCAATCCACGATAATTTGTTTACCAATATTCAAGCTATTAAAGAAAGATGTCGCCACTGGATGGACCGAAGAATGTCAGAAGGATTTTGACAAAATTAAGGAATATTTGTCTAACCCATCAGTATTGGTTCCACACTATTGGGCATTGACCTGGGTTGCGCAAAAGTTAAGGCACTACCTATCCGCGTATACCACGTACCTAATTTCGAGAATGGATATACTCAAGTACATATTTCAGAAGCTAATGCCTACTGAAAAGTTGGCAAAATGGCATATCTTATTGAGTGAGTTTGACATTGTGTACGTGACACAAAAAGCTATTAAAGGACAAGCTTTAGCTGACCACCTCGCAGAAAATCCAGTAGATCAAGGTTACAGGCCACTCAAGACCTACTTTCCTGATGAAGAAGTGTTGTTTACAGGAGATGACATCTCAAAGTCATATAATGGATGAAGGATGTTTTCGATGGAGTAGGGAACTTCAAAGGAGTCAGAATTAGAACAGTCCTAGTTTAAAAAATAGGTCAACACTACCCAATCTCGGCGAAGATTAGGTTTCCTTGCACAAATAACATGGCAGAATATGAGGCTTGTATTCTCGGGCTTAGGATGACAGTAGACATGGACATTAAAAAGCTATTGGTGATAGGAGATTCAGATTTGTTGATCCATCAAATGCAAGGAGAATGGACCACCAAGAATGTTAAAATCCTTCCTTATGTACAATATGTTAAGGTATTGAGCAAAAGGTTTACGAAGATCGAATTCAGGCATGTCCCTCGAATTCAAAATGAGTTTGTTGATTCTTGGCAGCACTATTTTTAATGATTCAGCATCCAGATAAGAATTACATCGATCCCATCAAAGTAGAGCTACAGGACCAACAAGCCTACTATTTCCATGTAGATAAAGAGCCAGATAGAAAGCTGTGGTACTAAGACATTAAGAGGTTACTTGGAGCAGGAGGATATCCAGAAAGTGCTACTAGCAAACAGAAGAGGACTTTAAGAAGGATGGCCAATCACTTCTTTCTTAATGGGAAAAACCTATATAGGAGGACTCCAGACCTAGGATTTCTATAATGCGTTGATGCCACGGAGGCCACGAGATTGGTAGAGGAGATACATATAGGAACTTGTGGACCCCATATGAATGGTTTCATGCTTGAGAAGAAGATTTTGAGAGCTGGATACTTTTGGATGACTATGGAGAGGGATAGCATTCGATTCGTGTAGAAGTGTCACCAATGTCAAGTTCATGGATACTTTATACGAGTTCCGCCAAATGAACTCAATTGATGAGTTCTCCTTAGCCGTTTGCTGCTTGGGGAATGGATGTTATTGGGCCCATAGAGCCTCCTGCGTCTAATGGACACCGTTTTATCTTGGTCGCTAATGATTACTTCACAAAGTGGGTTGAGGCCTTAACACATAAGGCCGTAACAAAGAAGGTGGTAGCAGATTTTGTTTGCAACAACTTAGTCTGTCAGTTTGGAATTCTAGAGACAATCATAACAGATAATGGATGGAACAATCAAAATAGAATGATCAAGGCATTCAATAAGAAAGTCAAGCCTCGTTGATTCACACTGGGACAGTTAGTATTAAATAAGATATTCTCTCACCAAGGTAAAGCCAAAGGAAAATTTTCGCCAATTTGGCAAGGTCCTTACATAGTCCACCGAGTACTCTCAGGAGGAGCAGTAATCCTCGCAGAAATGGATGGAACAATAAGCACAAAGCCAATCAACTTAGACGCCATCAAGAAGTACTATATTTGAAGACATTAGGACTAGTTGTTTCTTTGTACGTTTTGCATTTTTCTCTAATGTAACAGAACTATATATTAGCCCGATTTCCCGCGGCGGAATACGTAGGCAGCCCACATAGGGTTCGGTTCTCCTTAGAAAATCCAAAAACATCATCCTTTCATGTATTTAGAACTACGCTCAACCTGAATTTCCACAGCGGAAAACGTAGGCAATCCACATCGGATTTGATCCCTTCATATTTTTACCTTTTTATTGTACTGAACTACGGCCTGACCTGATTCCACTTAGGATACGTAGGCAGCCTAAGTCAGTCTCGGTCACTACACTGCATATTTTACTTTTCCCGTTGTATTGAATACGTCATGACCTGATTCCACTTGGATACGTAGGTAGTCTAAGTCAGACTCGGTCGCTGCATTTCATACTTCATTCTCCACCCTTGAACTACTATAGACCGGATTCCACTTGATACGTAGGCAACCTGAAAGGTTCGGTCTTACCTTTAGGAAAATCCCCTATCGCTCGTAGTGTAGCCCCAGAATATGAGCGAACTCACCGCTAGAGTCATCATAGCATCAACAAAGTCAGAGGAGTTACATCCGAAGGATAAAGCTACGAGAATCACAATGAGGAGCTGAGGCCAATGGATTTTGAAACATGTCATAATCTAAAAACAACAAAGGATTACTATATATACTTAATATATACGTAATATATTTGCAAAAACATATATATACATATATGTATTTTTCACCATACTTTCAACTTTCACACCTACTGAGACTCCAGTTTTGGGAATGATTGAGCAACCGAGGGAGTGTTGGAGAATTCCATAAACAAAGCCAGGATTTCCAAGTCGACACAAATCAACGCCCCCTCCCAACTAAGAATTTTTATTTAAGAGCAGGAAAATAGTAATTGGAAAACTACATCAAGTCAAGCTTTGGGATAGGATCAGGGGCATCATGCGGCTTACCACTACGACATGAGCCAAATATTCTTTCCTTACTTTATTCTCTATACATACATTTATACTAATCCTCACAAACTCTAATAGTTTTATTCGAATTCTTTCGTAGGTATATTTTGAAGAGCCGGGTCGAAAACTAAGAAAAAGGATCCTCATAGGAAGATTAGGTTATTTAGTTATCCCAACAAAACTCTGCCAATCGGAGCCAACCACTTGACTATGTCGAATAACTTTGCTAATCAGAGAATCATCATCTAACTACCCTGAATAACTCCGTAAATCAGAGAGTGTCGTCTGACTTTAATAAAATCAAGCTTCCGCATTTCAAAGGACTGTATATAAGCAAACAAAGTCAAGCTTCACATTCCAAAGGACTATGTATAAGCAAACAAGGTCAAGCTTCTGCATTCCAAAGGACTGTATATAAGCAAACAAGTGAAGCTTTCGCATTTTGAGGAATATATATAAGCAAACAAAGTCGAGTTCCACATTTTAAAGACTATACATAAGCAAGCAAAGTGATCCTCTTCCATATCAGAGGATGCGAATGAGCAATATGACTCTCTTCCATATCGGGAGTTGTGCACCAGCAAGGGGGACGCCCCGCCACAAATAAGAGAATGTATATAAGCAAAACAACACTCCGTCATATCGGAGAATCGCATTTCAGCAAACAAAGCATAGCTTGCCAATCAGAGGTCCACACCATAGTAAACGCGCAAGAAAACCACTATCACAACAGCATCAAGTTCCAACAGTAATACCGTCATCTCGTTCAGACTAAGGGCCGCCTTAACAAATACGAGGCAGTTTACCTTTGGGCAAATGTCCCGCCGTCAGAGGCTATTTACATTTCAACCGATGGAGGCTATTTATATTTTGGCCAACGGAGGCTATTTACATTTAAGCAACTGCTCAGCCAACAGAGGCTATTTATAGTTCAGCCAACAGAGGCTATTTACATTTCAGCCGACGGAGGCTATTTACATTTCAGCCGACGGAGGCTATTTACATTTCAGTTATTGTCCGCCAGTCCGAGGCCTCCACAGACAGAGACAATATTAGTTTGAATATATAAACTCTACTCTTTATATTACAATTTCAATTTATAAATTTTTGAACAACAGGTACTTTTCACCCTGTTATCTATTTTGCAGGACCATGCCGTACAATGTGGAATACCCTCTTAGTAGCAAACTGGGGAAAGCTAGTGAAATGTCAAGCATCCCTAGCTATGTCAAGGATTCCGGTGAAGAAACTCAATTCCACTCGACTCAAGTTTTTATTTTTATAATTTTCTTTGTCATCACCAAGTGACGTCTTTGTCCGACACTGGGGAAATTTTTGAAAAATTGGTATCTCCTTTTCTCTCAAGAACCTTAACAGAATCACTATCCAACATCTCCTCATCCCCTGTTACTTCTATCAGCCTATTTTGGACTTGCACCCATATCCATTTCATTCGTGCTGAAAGTTTGTCATCATCCCGAAGGAACCCATTGTTACCATAAATTCTATACTGGGTTAAATTTTGATAAATATCAAAATTTTGCTACAATTCGGACTACAAATGACCTGATTTCTAGTGGAGCCCGAGATATTTAGGCAACTCAAAAATCGAAGCCCGGCCATAATATTTCAAACATTTTATTTTGCCCGAGATAAAATTGGTTACATCAACGTGAGTGCCCAAAGATTTTCACACAAATCTTCGGTCCCTCAGGGGCAACTGTTGGCATCCAATTTTAACTTGCCCTTTTTCCTCTAATTACTTTTTCGATGCTTCTTGGCCCTAAATAATTTTCAAAAAATAAAATAAAATAAGATTCATATTTTTTTTTCTATTTCTACAAGTTTTAATAAAAAGTGAATTTATTTGTTTTTATAAAATTACTTTAATTAAATATAATTAAATATTTTGACATTAAAATCACAAATATATATCTTTGATAGTAACATTCGCATCCTTTCTAACTTTATTTTTTGAGGGTAATATTGTGACCATATATGTATATCTTTACTACATAAAATATATTTTAAGATGTACATATACTTTTTATATTCTTGATCTTTACGTATATTTTATTACATTCTTATTTCTACACACGTATATATATTGTTAATATTAAATCACAAAAAAAGATATTAAATTGGACACTTTAAGAATTACGTTTTAGATTTATTTACGTTTAAACTAAAAATAATTTTAGGGTAGAAGGAAGCATCAATAAATTTAATTTCAGTAGAAAAAGGAATATTCAGGTTGATAATAATCCAATTTTATTTTTATTTCGCTCGAGCCCAACTCTTATTTTATGGATTTCAGCCAAGAGCCTGAATATCAGTCCAAACTTAGTATAATTTATATGTTCGCTTGTCATTCCACCTTAATAGATACGATTTAATCTGATCCATCGATTTATTTTGAAAACCCAAAAGGTCCTAAAATGTTCAGTTATTTTTTATATATAATTTATTTTTATTTAACTGTCTATTTATTTGTATATTTTTTTTTCTCTTTTTCCCTTCTCTTTAAATTAAATTTGAGCAGTTCAATCGAATATCGAGCGGATAAAAAATAGTCATTTCGAAATCGACCTTTCTCATATTTATCCGTACGTACATACATTGTATTTTATTTTTTGCATTATTATTATAATGATAATTTCCTTAAGACCGTCTGATCAAAGATCAAGCGGATCAAGACCAGTCCAAAATGCCCGACTGACACAAATTGATCCAGTTCATTAATTCTTCTTTCTAATCTAAGGGTTCTAAATATTCAAATATTTATCTCTCTCTCTCTATATATATATATTGATATTATTATTTTACTTTTATATATATATATATATATATATATATATATATTTTAGTCCAAATTGTTCTGACCAAGATCAAACAGATCAATAAAATAATTAAATTTAAATCAATTTGTTTTCGTATGTTTACATATATGTAGAATTTTTTTTAATTTTTTTTGATGTACTATTTTTAAAGACCATCCGATTTTTGATCGGACGGATCAAAATTGGTCAATATCTTCAAACCAGGACATTAATTGCTCCTGCGCCCCCTAGCATCACAACCGGCTTTAATTTTTTTCTTTCCAACATACAGATGCTCAGATCAAGCGTATCTTATCCTCTTCCCCAAAATTATCTCCCATTAACGTCCAATTTCCCCAAAAAGAGCCAAAACCATCACCCTTCTTTTCTTTCTTCCCATCCATCTTCCCTTTTATGCCAAGAACGACCAACTTATAAACCTAGCCGCATCAGTGTAGGCTGCTGCTAGCCTATTCAAGATTCTCCCATTTTTGCTCGTCCAAGACAGTGAATCCGAAAAAATCAAAAATATCAGTCCCTAAATCATGATACAACGGAAAAACCTTTTGGATCCGCCATTAATGGCTTCTCAGAAGTTGTTTGTTTTTCAGAAATTTGAGATTCAAATTTTGAAACTCCCCCTCATTTCTTTTAAAAAATTTGTTTCAAATTCGGACTTTGAAGTTCGAATTTTGGGTTGTAAGTAGCCATATTTACGTACCATTGAAGGGGGAGAGAAAAAGATTGAAAAAAGGGGCTTAATTTTCAAAACAGAAGGGAGAAGTCTGAAAAAAATTGGAGAGAAAAGGTAAAACATAAAAAAAATAAAAATCGTGTGAGCAAACTCGTGAGAAGAAACTAAAAAAAATCGAGTGAAAAAAAACCGAGCGAAATAAAGGGAAATTTGGTTTGAAAAATCTTGAGTTTGCTATTCTCTTTTTGATTCGATCCAAATTCGGGTTCCAGTGGTTGAGTGCGAAGTCGCCGAAAAAATATTGACGTCAACGCCTAGTTTAGCTGCACCGAACAAGGTGTGAACCCACCCCCCTGGCTGCATTTTTCCTTCTTTTTCTTCATCTTTTCCTTTCTCTGTTGAATATTTTTGTTGAATATGACGCTTGCTTTGATTTCAAATTGTGTTGTTACTGTCTTGACCTTGCAAGCAGAAGTTGTGGGTCTCTAATCTGAAAAGTCAGTTGATTTTGAATATATTGAATCCATTCATGTGGTTATCTTATTTGTTTGTCATAGACTTCTGGAAATCTCGTTGATAAACATGATTTAGATATGGAGGTTTATTCCGTGTGTACGTGGATCTGTTGACACTTCTTATCACTTTTAGTTTCTTTTATTAATATATAGCTGATTTGAATTTTCAGTAACCACTATTTGTCGTATAATGTGTGGCTTGAATTGAATGAATCTTGGAGGTGAAATTAATTTGTTTATTCGGGAGGTATATTAGGCAAGTAAAGAATACCATTTTAGACTTTGATTTTCTTCTTACAAGCTGTCAAAGTATGCTAAAATGATGTTTTCTATTTTCCTTCATCTTCTTGAAACCGTACGGATCGTCTATTTTATTTTCAGTCTGCCTTGAGTGTGCAAAGGATATTGTTCGGCCAAGTTTCATTTAAACTTGTTTTTTACTGTTTTATTTCTAAGTAGGTGGATTATGTTTCAGTTGTAAGTGATTTCTGATTAAAATGATGCTATTGTCGATTTTGGAAATTTACTCGAAGGGAAACGTATGACATTCTTGGTATTTCGTTTGGTTATGATATTGTTGCTCCTTAGTCGTAAATTGATGTCCCAAATTTAGATTTATTTCTCTCCTACTTTTTACAAGAGTATATTATATATTTAAGTTTGATTAAGTGTTTTCTCAAGTTGTTGCGAGTCAAAATATTTTCTTTAACCCAAATAGTCATTCGTGAATTTATCTTTGACCAAATTCTTGTTTAAAGTAGAACTTTTCTTCTGCCTTAAGAGGCCAGTATATGTATTTTTTTAGTGTGATAAAACTTTACTTAGACTTTCTTGCATTAACTGGGCATTTGGTTAAATGGATCAGATAATGCGCACACTTTAATGTTACCTTCTCTACTACATGTGTGTGCCTTTGCTACGTGTACACGAGAATGATGGACTTTAAAAGTCAAGGTTGGAAAAGGTGCAAAAGAAAAATAAATAATAACTTTGTTGGATTGCATTATGGTGTGAATATATGTTGGTTTCCTATAATAAAGGAAATGGCATGTTGGTAGAGTAAATGGGCAGGAGAGAAGTTTGTGACAATTAAGTTGAATTCTTCCCATGCTTTTGCCAAATTTTTGTTTATGCTTGTTACTCTCTACTTTATTTGTCATACCAACAGTGGTTTGTTTGATTTAATGGCTCAAAGTTAGGATTTATCTCTCGTGGTTAACTCTATTACAATAGAGATTTTAATCACGACATGACCTTAAACCATGTATCATCTTAATATGTTATTTACTCTCATCGCTTAAATTAGAGTCTCTAATCCTTATTTTTTGTGTTTCACGTGATTTCGACAGTTGGAGTTTCAATTGATACTCGCCTTAACCCAACAGTGGGTCAACCGCATAGGATTGCAGCGCTTCGGAATCCCGCAAAATCAGGAGTCTAAGCCCCCTGATGGAGTCTAATATTCCTCATCTCCATTAGATTTAATTTATAACGTTATCATATTGAGTTTTTTTTTATGACTAATCCTTGTTGTCTATTTCGTTTAAGATAGTTTTATTTGATGTTTATGATTCCATATTACTTGTTGACCCGTTCACATACCTTTAACCTCTCAATTTTCGCAAATAGCGCATGATTCGTACTAGGTAAAAATAATTAATTTTATATTCGGTTATTTTGAAAACTCATCAAAAACATTTTAAAACAAGCATAGTAATCATCCATATTTTAAAATAAATAAATCCATCAAGTAATAAAATGAAGTTTCTATGTAACTTATTCGGAAAAAAGTCGCCAAACTTAGACTTTCGAATCACCAATCTTAATTTATTAAATAATATCAATGTTCTGCTTTTTTATTTTTCAACATCTGCTCCGAGTTTTCTCCAGATTTCAAAAGGGACATGAAAGTCACGAGGTATATATTTACTCTATTATACATGAGGTATATTCTACCGCTATTATAGTCATTTACTTATTATCCATACTTGATTCTAACTATATGACGGAGTCTAATATTCCTCATCTCCATTAGATTTAATTTATAACGTTCGTTTAAGATAGTTTTATTTGATGTTTATGATTCCATATTACTTGTTGACCCGTTCACATACCTTTAACCTCTCAATTTTCGCAAATAGCGAATGATTCGTACTAGGTAAAAAAAAATTAATTTTATATTTAGTTATTTTGAAAACTCATCAAAAACATTTTAAAACAAGCATAGCAATCATCCATATTTTAAAATAAATAAATCCATAAAATAATAAAATGAAGTTTCTATGTAACTTATTCGGAAAAAAGTCACCAAACTTGGACTTTCGGAATCACTAATCTTAATTTATTAAATAATATCAATGTTCTGCTTTTTTATTTTTCAACATCTGCTTCGAGTTTTCTCCAGATTTCAAAAGGGACATGAAAGTCACGAGGTATATATTTACACTATTATACATGAGGTATATTCTACCGCTATTATAGTCATTTACTTATTATCCATACTTGATTCTAACTAAACTTGTACATTTTATATTTTTATGTCTTAATATCTATTTCCACCCATTTTTCATTATTGTATCTTTAGTTTCATCTACTATTCAGAAAATTTATTTTGACCCACTTTTAATTGTGATATTTTATCTATTGTTTGTTCTTTCAATCCACGAAAAATAAAATTATATATATATATATATATGTATATATGTATATAAGCTAACGTGTGTGATCCCTCTACAATTCCATAGGATTTCATCTTATTTTAACAAGTAAATTTTCTCATATTTTCAAGATTATATTTTCTTTATTTTTCAAAGGATGTATTTACCCAATTTTATACGTATGTTCTTGTAAAATTATAAATCTCTTATTTTCCCACTCAACATATACATATCACTTTCTAGATTTTCTCTTTCCTATTTTTATATCCTGATTCGCACATACATTTGGTATATTATATTGGTGTATTTTATATTCCTCGAACCTTCCCCTCTCAAAGATAATAAAAGATTTCTTATCATTGTTTTAAGCAAATAACAAAATAAAGTTTTTCTAATATTTTTTTAAACCAAGCGTAAGGACTATCTTCGGATAGGCCCTGAGGGGTGCCTAACTCCTTCCCCTCGGGTAACCAAAACCCTTACTCAGAATCTCTAAAACGTTTTCGATAGACTAAAATAGAGTTTTAAAAATAAAAAATGATTTTTCCTAAAAGTTAGGTGGCGACTTTAAAAAATAATTTTCAAATCCCAAGAGTCACTAAACGCTGCCATACGTCGTGTATTCGACCGGTTCGGAACAGGGCGTCGACAGAATGGCTACTCTGCTAGAGATTTTATGAATTTAGGTTTTAACCTTAACATGCTTAGTTTGGAATTTTTATGATTTATTATGTTATGTGCTTTAAATATCTTTATATCATGCTCAGTGTGAAAGGACGCAAGCCAAATCCAAACTTGTGTTCCTTATTTGTTTGTACAACACTACTTTTTACCGCTTTATCACTTGAATTTTCCTATCGATTCTTTGGCCTTACACAATTCATACACTGTGGTTTATGCAGGGGGTGTATCTACACTCCCCCAAACCTTCTTTGGATTTCTTAGTTTCAGAGTTGGTGTAATTAGGTTAGTGCACCTTCTCGCAGCTATTCAGTCTCACTCTCAAACATTTAGGAAAAAATCTTACTCTAGAAATAGGTCATGTTGCATAAACCTTAGGCTTAATAGTCCAAGGCATCATCATCGCAATTAGGAAACCACCTTTTTATCAAAGGTTGCAAACCTATCGACATATTTTATATGATGATTGATGTTGTCGATCTAAATTAAAATACATAATGGATTTGAGATAAACGACTTACTATACCTTCTTCTTATTCCTACCAGATGAATATCAATCAAAATTTGCCAAATATCCAAATGGTCATCTCTGCCCCTAATAGCCTATAGAATTGGTGGGGAAACATCTGTGTGGCACATGGTGCGGAAGTTCGGGAACATTTGGGGGCTCTATTGTCATTAATGAGGGTTCGAGCCAATAAGACCCTCATTACATGATTGATGGAGTTCTGGGACCCAAACACAGTGACCTTCAGGTTTTTGGACTTCGAGATCACCTCTACCTTGGAGGAAGTTAGTGAATTTGCTGAGCTACCGCTTCAAAGAAAGATGCCGGTACTCCTGTCACCTGTAAGGAAGGAGGATTTCTTGAGGATTTTGGGATTAGATATATTTTCTTCACTAAGGAACGTGGAGGATGGAAAGGTAAAATTGGATTACCTTTTCAGAAGACTCGGCTGCATAGAGAATTATGACGAGCACAAGAATGAGTTTGTTTGCACCCGCACACAATGGGTGCATATGCAACCAAGGGTCTTCGTCTTGGCATTTTTGGGAATCATGATTTTCCCAATGAGTCGACATTATGTTGGGTTTAATATTCTGCCGGTGGTAATGAATTTCTTTGAAGATCCACAGAGGCTCACTTTAGTGCACATGATACTTGCAGAGGTATTCCGGTCGTTATCTGCCTGCTCTAAGGGACATGAATTCTTTGGGGGTTGCAATCTACTGTTACAGATCTGGGCAATAGAACACTTTAATCGTCGCCTTCCACAGATGGACTATATGATCGATGCACGTATTCGGATCCAAAGTCATGAGGACCACTTAAGGTATTGGATCGCGCCAATTGGGGAGGATGAGTGGCGCGAGTTTTTAACCAATCTTACTGGGGATTCCATCCAATGGAAGTACTCTTGGATGGGGGGATATGCCTTCATCAGAACTAGGCATCTGTACTTTATTGAGCTGATTGGGCTACGTGGTATCCAACCATATGTACCTCTGCGGGTTCTTAGATAATTTAGCGTTATCCAGGATATCCCGCTTTGGTCCACAATGGTACTTCATGAAGACAGTTATAGTACTTTATTCCAGCTGCACGAGTGGCGAACCTGCAATAGAGTGGGATTACATGGTTATATTGAAATAAAATGAGAGAAATGGTTCACACCAGAATATTATGCGTGGCGTACCACCGTGAGTCACGTAGCCAGATTGAGTAAAGATGGTTTTCGAGGACTCATAGATCCTTGGTGGGTCCAATGGGTTAAGAGAGAGGTGCTTCCCCACATGGATCTCACTACACCTATGTATAACCAAATAATCCCAGGTTCTGTTGATTATCTAATTCCAGTGATCGAGGAGGATCCTGAAGAAGATCCAGAGGAAAACCCAGAGGAGGAGGAAGAAGAAGAAGACCCCGAAGAAGACCCTGAGGAAGACCTAGAATGGATGGAAGAAGAACTTCAAGAAGGCTCGTAGATAGGCTCCAATATTTATGATCCTGAAGATGGAGGGGTGATGAATGTAGACTCGGCACCTGATCATGACTTAGAAGGATCCCCGGAGTACCATCCAAAATCCTATTTTGATGAGGGTAGAGATGATGATGATGATGCCACCTGGCCTTTGACTTCCTGTCCTATTGTACTTTTATATTCCCTAAAAAGAGCCACATGGCCCACCCCATTATAAGCCCTTGCGGCCATTCTTTCACTTTCTTTCAAGTTGTCGTTGATCTATTTTGATGTAACCTTTTGAAACACCATTGTTCAATGAAAGTTGTGATTATTCTCAAATCTAAATGTGTTTAAATAGACTGTTTATCATCAAATTAATTGAAACATAGGACTATCTCTGGCAAAAAAGAGGCTCTATATTTGGACGCGTTTGGATGTCTCAAACTTGGTGTATATATGTGTTAATTACTTGTTACATTTTCATTATTGCCCAAACTAACATAGTTTCCTTTTGCTTTTTCTTTTCTTCCTTTCTTTTGTTTATTAATCCCCGAAAAAAAAAGTTGATTTGTGTCTACTGGAAAACTGGCGGAATCCCAATACAACCTTCGATCAAAAGACAAAATGACTAACAGAGATAAGGCTGGGATGATCCCAGTGGATGATACCGAGAGCTCTCAAAGGCCTTCAGATACTCAGAATGATGATCAAATGGCCAATATGGCACAGGAAATCGAGGTCCTGAAAGAAGAACTCCGTCAAATACGGGATCTAGCCAAGCTTACAATAGCTAGCTTTCCTGCTCAGCTGCAGGCTCCAAGTATTGAATTACGTCCAGGTGCTTCCGCTAACCAAACAAGTATACCACATGCTCAAGCACCGCCTGCTTTCCAACCCATTGCTGGAACGGCACCTGGTTATCCATTTCCTACTCACAACTTTACTGTTCCGATCCATCCAGAGATGCAGCACATACCCGAGGCACATGTCACTTGTGAGATACCTGTGCCACCTGTATACGCTACCGAAGCTCCCGCCTTCACAACATCTGTGACTTTTAAGGTTTCATATAAGAATAATTGGTATGCGGGGCTAGGAAAAGATGTCCAGTCAAGTGAAGGTGGGTCGATAGCAGCCCAACTTGAGAGTCTAAAGAGAGCATTCAAAAATATGCGAGTTACCAGAGGGACTGAAAGCTTGGACTACGATGACTTATGAATTCATCCAACATCGACATGCCAGCGGGATACAAACCACCAAAGTTCAATGTGTTTGACGGAAAAGATGACCCGCATGCACACCTGAGGGCTTACTATGACAAGTTGGTCGGGGTAGGAAGCAATGAGAAGTTAAGAATGAAGTTGTTCATTCGGAGTTTGTCGGGAGAAACTTTGACTTGGTACACCTGACAAGACCCTCGTAAGTGGCGTGACTGGCGGGAAATGGCTGAGGATTTCATGAGTCATTTTAGATTCAACACTGAGATTGTCCCAGATAGTTTCTCATTGGCTAACATACAGAAGAAGTCGTCCGAATCATTTCAAGAATATGCATGGCGTTGGAGGACCGAGGTTGCAAGGATCCAACCTCTACTGGATGAAAGTGATCTCTCCAAATATTTTATCCGAGCAAAAGAGGGTGTTTACTTTGACAAGATGATGTCGATGATGGGCCAAAAGTTTACAGAATTGATCAAAATGGGAGATTTCATAGAAGAAGGCATCAAGTCGGGGAAGATCCAATCTATGACTGCATTGTAAGCTGCGAGTACGACCATGCAGACTGGTTCCATTAATGGTAACAAGAAAAAGAGGGAAGACATCTCAGCTGTCACACCATACTACCGACCTGGAAATTCTTCCAACCATTACCCTAACAATCCCAAAATTATTGCGCATGTCCCAGTGTACAATACTCAACCGCATTATAATCCACCTCGAGCTCCAGCATACCAGAATCCACCAAGACCATCGCCCCTATCCAAGCTCCAGCTCACCAAAATAGACCAGTCTATGCACCTAGACCACGTTCAAACTTTAAAGCCAGAAATACCCACACCCACACACCAATTACAAAACCTTTAGTCCAGCTATTTGAAAGGTTGAGGGCTGACGGTTTGTTGCATCCAATTAAGGAAAAGGCCCCTGATCCGACCTCTTGAAACTTTGACGGCAGTAAGCAGTGCGCCTATCACTCAGGAGTCTAGGGGCATGACACAGAAGACTTTTATAGCTTAAAGAATCAATTTAGTCTCTAATAACAAGGGATATCATCAAATGCACCACCGCAACTCCCAATGTGAAGAATAACCCCTTACCAAATCATGGAAATCGGGAAGTCAATATGATTACTCTAGAGCAGTATGATTTAGAAGAAACTATTGTGACCACATGGATCACAGAAGAAATCGCCACTGCATCCCTATTGCGACCATTTATCACAGTTCAGTTGAGGGAGCCTATAACTATTCAGACTTACCTACCGAGAGTCGTAGTGACCAATTTAGCCACTGGGAGGACCGACTATGAAACTAAGGCAGTCCCGTGGGACTACCAAGCTAAAACTAAGGGAAAAATGATAGACACCGCTGCAGCTCAAGGAATGACCAGATCGGGAAGGTGTTATGCACCAGAGGAACCAAATCATGGAGTTCTCAGGAAAGATCAAAACTTGAGGAGAAATATCATAGATATTGAAGCTGCAGAGTTTTGGAAGAATATGCAACCCAAGGACTATTCGGTCAAGGATCAGCTCAAGAAAACACCGGCCCACATATCTGTCATGTCTTTGCTTATGAGTTCTGAAGCCCATAGAAGTGCTTTGATGGAAGTGTTATCTGGGATTAGCATACCAAAGGAGACAACTAGCGAGACTTTGGCCGCAGGAATCAGGTGAGTGGTAGAGGCAAATAAGGTCTCTCTCCATGATGATGAGTTACCGTCAGAAGGGGCTACACACAATAAAGCCCTTTATATTGCGGTCAGATATCATGACAAAATGGTCAATAGGGTCTTGATCGATGGTGGTTCGGGTTAAAATATCTATCCATTCTCCACTTTGAGGGATTTAGGTGTGAATATAGAAGATATAAGGAAGAGTAGGGTTAAGGTTAGAGCCTTTGATGGTCGCAAAGGAGTGTCATCGAGGAAATTTACTTAACACTGCAGATAGGACCAACAAAATTTCCTATCTTATTTCAGGTCATGGATGTGTCATCTAGCTACAACCTGTTGCTGGAAAGGCTATGGGTCCATATGGAAAGAGCCGTTCTTTCCACTCTCTATCAGTGCGTGAAGTTTGAATGGGGTCGCACAAAAGTTACTGTCCATGGAGAACTTAGTCATCCTATTTATTCTGTCAATTCATTCCCAGTCACTGAGGAGTTAGATGGAGCCACTTTCCATACTCTGGAGATCATGCAAGCAGTAAAGATCAATGAGAAAGCAATGCCAGCTAAAGCAAAAATATCGAATGCTGCAAAGATAGTTGCGTCGGAGATGTTGGAATATGGGTATCAGCCCAAGACAGGACTAGGACCCAGAGACGATGGTATAGTCGAGCCAATTTAATTAAAGCAGCAGAAGGGTACTACAGGGTTTGGATATGAGCCTATTTCTGGAGCAGCCTGCAGTAAAGGATTTGGAATGAGGATATTTGTGCCAGCCCAAGTCCTGGTTTCAGATCAAACAGATGATGAAGATATCATAGAAGGAATAGGAAATTTGTTTGTGGCCGTGATCAAACAAGAATCAGAGATAGCTTTCAAGAAGCTCACCATCCGTGATGCCGAGCTTGGGGAAGCTTTGCAGAACTGGACCATCAGCCCATCCCTGTTTCGTTAGGAGTCTTGGTAGTGTGGGAGTGTTATTTGTTTTTTATTTTTAAAAAAATTATTTTTGATTGCATGATCAATCGAGGCTTGAATCATGCCAAAGCTCTTTTACCACTTGCCTCTTACTAAAGCCCCGTGCTTTTGTTAATAAAAAGTCCTTATTTTCCAAATTTATTTTCCTATTTTTAATATCTATTTAATTTACTCACTTTTTATACTTTTTAGCATAAATATTAATAAAAATCCTTGTTCCATGATTGTGACATGTAACGAATCCATTGAGCAAAATACAAGCAATGAACAAGATTACGAGGAGTACAATGAGAGCATGATGCCTGAAAACCTGCCGCAGGAGATCGAGCAACTTAAGAGTCAGAAGAAGCCTAATATGGATGAAATCGAAGTCATCGATTTGGGTGATGAAGAAACGGCAAAGGAAACATGACTCAGCATACACTTGGAGGCTGAAAGAAAGCAGGAATTGATAAGTATTCTCAAGCAATACATTGATGTATTTACTTGGTCTTACGATGATATGCCTGGTCTAAGAACTGATATCGTCTCGTATCAGCTACCAACTAACCCCGCATGCCCATCAGTGACGCAAAAGATGAGGAAATTCATACCTGATATGAGTTTGAGAATCAAGGAGGAGGTGACCTAGCAGATAGAAGCCAACATCGTGAGGGTCACAACTTATCCCACCTGGCTGGCTAACATTGTGCCCGTACCAAAGAAGGATAGAAAGATAAGAATATGTATAGATTATTGGGATCTCAACAAGTCTAGTCCAAAAGACTATTTCCCTCTCCCAAACATTCATATTCTCATTGAAAATTGTGCAAAACATGAGTTGCAGTCGTTTGTTGATTGTTTTGCGGGATACCATAAAATTTTGATGGACGAGATTGATGCAGAAAAAACAACTTGCATCACTCCGTGTGGAGTATACTGCTACAGGGTAATGCCATTTGGACTCAAGAATTTCGGTTCAACGTACATGAGGGCCATGAATACTCTTTTCCATGATATGATTCACAAATAAACTGAAGTGTAAGTGGATGATGTCGTCATCAAATCTAAAAGGAGTTCAGACTATTTAGATGATTTACGAAAGTTGTTTGAAAGCTGCGAAGGTATGACCTAAATTTGAATCCAGCTAAGTGCGCATTTGGAGTTCCCGGGGGAAAGTTATTGGAATTCATTATTAGTAGGAGAGGTATAGAGTTGGACCCATCCAAGATAAAAGCAATCCAAGACTTACCACCTTCTAATAACAAAAAGGATGTAATGAGCTTTTTAGGAAGACTCAATTACCTTAGTCAGTTCATAGCCCAATCCACGATAATTTGTGAACCAATATTTAAGATATTAAAGAAATATGTCGCCACTGGATGGACCGAAGAATGTCAGAAGGCTTTTGACAAAATCAAGGAATATTTGTCTAACCCACCAGTATTAGTTCCACCAGAACTAGGAAAGCCGTTGTTGTTATATCTATCTATTATGGATAATACCTTTGGATGTGTGTTAGGGCAGCATGATGATACGGGGAGGAAAGAGCAATCCATTTACTACCTAAGTAAGAAATTCACGCCATATGAAGCTAGGTATACATTATTGGAGCGGACCTGTTGCGCATTGACCCGGGTCGCGCAAAAGTTAAGGCACTACCTGTCCACGTATACCACGTACCTAATTTCAAGAATGGATCCACTCAAGTACATATTTCAGAAGCCAATGCCTACTGAAAAGTTAAAAAAATGGCAGATCTTATTGAGTAAGTTTGACATTGTGTACATGACACAAAAAGCTGTTAAAGGACAAGCTTTAGCTGATCACCTCGCAGAAAATCCAGTAGATCAAGATTACAGGCAGCTCAAGATCTACTTTCCTGATGAAGAGATGTTGTTTACAGGAGAAGACATCTCAGAGTCATATGATGGATGGAGGATGTTTTACGACGTAGCAGAGAACTTCAAAGGAGTCAGAATTGCAACAATCCTAGTTTTAAAAATAGGTCAACACTATCCAATCTCGGCGAAGATTAGGTTTCCTTGCACAAATAACATGGCAGAATATGAGGCTGGTATTCTCGGGCTTAGGATGGCAGTAGACATGGACATTAAAAAGCTATTGGTGATAGGAGATTCAGATTTGTTGATCCATCAAGTGCAAGGAGAATGGACCACCAAGAATGTTAAAATCCTTCCTTATGTACAATGTGTTAAGGTATTGAGCAAAAGGTTTATGAAGATCGAATTCAGGCATATCCCTCGAATTCAAAATGAGTTCACTGATGCCTTGGCAACACTATCTTCAATGATTCAGTATCCAGATAAGAATTACATCAATCCCATCAAAGTAGAGATACACGACCAACAAGCCTACTGTTTCCATGTAGATAAAGAGCCAGATGGAAAGCCGTGGTACTACGATATTAAGAGGTTACTTGGAGCAGGAGGATATCCAGAAAGCGCTACTAGCAAGCAGAAGAGGACTTTAAGAAGAATGGCCAATCACTTCTTTCTCAATGGGAAAATCCTATATAGGAGGACTCTAGACCTAGGATTTCTACGATATGTAGATGCCACGGAGGCCACGATATTGTTAGAGGAGATACATGCAGGAACTTGTGGACCCCACATAAATGATTTCATGCTTACAAAGAAGATTTTGAGAGCTGGATACTTTTGGATGACTATGGAGAGGGATAACATTCTATTCGTTCAGAAGTGTCACCAATGTCAAGTTCATGGAGACTTTATACAAGTTCCACCAAACGAACTCAATGTGATGGGTTCTCCTTGCCCATTTGCTGCTTGGGGCATGGATGTTATTGGGCCCATAGAACCTCCTGCGTCCAATGGACACCGTTTTATCTTGGTCGCTATCGATTACATCACAAAGTGGGTTGAGGCCTCAACACATAAGGCTGTAACAAAGAAGGTGGTAGCAGATTTTGTTTGCAACAACTTAGTCTATCGGTTTGGAATTCTAGAGACAATCATAATAGTTAATGGAGCCAATCTTAATAGTGACCTGATGAGAGAGATTTGCGAAAGGTTTAAGATCTCTCATCAAAATTCCTTGGCTTATCGACCACAAATAAATGAAGCGGTTGAAGCTGCAAACAAGAATATCAAGAGGATCTTGAGGAAAATAGTGGACGGTAATAGGGAATAGCATAAGAAGTTGCCATATGCTTTACTTGGATATCGCACCACAATCAGAACTTCTACTGGGGCAACTCCCTATATGTTGGTTTATGGGTCGGAAGCAGTGATACCTGCAGAAGTAGAGATACCTTCATTGAGAATTATTTAGGAGATTGGTCTAGACGATGCTGAATGAATTCATAGCAGGATCGAGCAGTTGATGCTCATTAATGAGAAGAGATTGAATACAGTCTGTCATGGTCAACTCTATCAAAATAGAATGATCAATGCATTTAATAAGAAAGTCAAGCCTCATCGATTTACACCGGGAAAGTTGGTATTAAAGAAGATATTTTATCACCAAGGTAAAGACAAAGGAAAATTTATGCCAAATTGGCAAGGTCCTTACATAGTCCACCGAGTACTCTCAGGAGGAGCAGTAATCCTCGCAGAAATGGATGGCACAATAAGCACAAAGCCAATCAACTTAGACGCCATCAAGAAGTATTATATTTGAAGACATTAGGACTAGTTGTTTCTTTGTACTTTTTGCATTTTGCTCTAATGTAATAGAACTACGTATTAGCTTGATTTCCCACAGCGGGATACGTAGGCAGCCCACAGAGGGTTCGATTCTCCTTAGAAAATCCAAAAGCATCATCCTTTCATGTATTTAGAACTATGCTCGACCTGAATTTCCACGGCGGGATACGTAGGCAATCCACATCGGATTCGGTCCCTTCATATTTTTACCTTTTTATTGTACTAAACTACGGCCTGACCTGATTTCACTTAGGATACGTAGGCAGCCTGAGTCAGGCTCGGTCACTGCACTCTATATTTTACTTTTCCCATTATATTGACTATGTCATGACCTGATTCCACTTGGATACGTAGGCAGTCTGAGTCAGACTCGATCACTGTATTTCATACTTCATTCTCCACCCTCGAACTACGTACAGACCTGATTTCACTTGGATACGTAGGCAACCTGAAAGGTTCGGTCTTACCTCTAGGAAAATCCCCTATCACTCATAGTGTAGCCCCAGAATATGAGCGATCTCACCGCCAGAGTCGTCATAGCATCAACAAAGTCAGAGGAGTTCCATCCGAAGGATAAAGTTGTGAGAATCACAATGGGGAGCTGAGGCCAACGTATTTTGAAACATGTCATAATCTAAAAACGACAAAGGATTACTATATATACTTAATATATACGTAATATATTTGCGAAAACATATATATACATATATGTATTTTTCACCATACTTTCAACTTTTTCACCTACTGAGACTCCAGATTTGGGAATGATTGAGCAACCGAGAGAGTGTTGGAGAATCCCGTAAACAAAGGCAGGATTTCCAAGTTGGCACAAATCAACACCCCCTCCCAACTAAGATTTTCTTTGAGCGCAGGAAAATAGTAATTGGAAAACTACATCAAGTCAAGCTTTGGGATAGGATCAGGGGCATCATGCGACTTACCACTACGACATGAGCCAAATATTCTTCCCTTACTTTATTCTCTATACATACATTTATACTAATCCTCACAAGCTCTAACAGTTTTATTCGAATTCTTTAGTAGGTACATTTTGAAGACCTGGGTCGAAAACTAAGAAAAAAGGATCCTCATAGGAAGATTAGGTTATTTACTTGTCCCGACAAAACTCCACCAGTCGGAGCCAACCACTTGACTGTGTCGAATAACTTTGCTAATCAGAGAATCATCATCTAACTATCCCGAATAACTCCGCAAATTAGAGAGTATCATCTGACTTTAATAAAATCAAGCTTCCGCATTTCAAAGGACTGTATATAAGCAAACAAAGTCAAGCTTCGCACTTCTAACGACTGTACATAAGAAAACAAGGTCAAGCTTCCGCATTCCAAAGGACTGTATATAAGCAAACAAGTCGAGCTTTAGCATTTTGAGGAATATATATAAGCAAACAAAGTCGAGTTCTACATTTCAAATACTGTACATAAGCAAGCAAAGCAATGCGAATGAGCAATACGACTCTCTACTATATCGGGAGTTGTGCACCAGCAAGGGGGACGCCCCGCCACAAATAAGAAAATGTATATAAGCAAAACAACACTCCTCCATATAGGAGAATCGCATTTCAGCAAACAAAGCACAGCCTGCTAATCAGAGGCCCACACCATAGCAAGCGCGCAAGAAAACCACTATCACAACAACATCAAGTTCCAACAACAATACTGTCATCTCGTTCAGACTAAAGGCCGCCTTGACAAATATGTGGCAGTTTACTTTTGGGCAAATATCCCGTCGTCAGAGGCTATTTATATTTCAGCCGACAGAGGCTATTTACATTTTGGCCGATGGAGGCTATTAATATTCAAGCAGCTGCTCAACTGACGGAGGCTATTTACAGTTCAGTCGACGAAGGCTATTTACATTTCAGCCGACGGAGACTATTTATATTTCAGCCGATGGAGGCTATCCGCATTTCAGTTACTGCCTTGCCAGTCGGAGGACTCCACAGACAGAGACAATATTAGTTTGAATATCTAAACTCTACTCTTTACATTACAATTTCAATTTACAAATTTTCGAACAACAGGTAATTTTCACCTTGTTATCTGTTTTGCAGGACCATACAGTACAACGTGGAATACCCTCTTAGCAGCAAACTGGGGAAAGCTAGTGGAATGTCAAGCATCCCTAGCTATGTCAAGGATTCCGGTGAAGAAACTCAATTCCACTCGACTCAAGTTTTTATTTTTATAATTTTCTTCGTCATCATCCAGTGCCGTCTTTGTCCGACACTGGGGCAATTTTTGAAAAATCATTATCTCCTTTTCTCTCAAGAACCTCAACAGATATCACTATCTAACATCTCCTCACCCCCAGTTACTTCTAACAGCCCATTTTGGACTTGCACCCATATCCATTTCATTCGTGCTGAAAGTTTGTTATCATCTCGAAGGAACCCAGTGTTACCATAAATTCTATACTGGTTCAAATTTTGATAAATATCAAAATTTTACTACAATTCAGACTACAAATGGCCTGATTTCTTATAGGGCCCGAGATATGTAGGCAGCTCAAAAATTGAAGCTCGGTCATAATATTTCAAATATTTTGTTTTGCCCGAGACAAAATTGGTTACGTCAACGTGAGTGCCCAAAAATTTTCACACAAATCTTCGATCCCTCAAGGGCAACTGTTAACACCCAATTTTGACTTGCCCTTTTTCCTCTAATTACTTTTCCGATGCTTCTTGGCCCTAAATAATTTTCAAAAAATTAAATAAAATAAGATTCGTATTTTTGTTTCTATTTCTACAAGTTTTAATAAAAAGAGAATTTATTTTCATTTATAAAATTATTTTAATTAAATATTTTGACATCAAAATCACAAATATATATCTTTGATAGTCACATTCGCATCCTTTCTAACTTTATTTTTTGAGGTTAATATTGTGACCATATATGTATATCTTTAATACATAAAATATATTTTAAGATGTGCATATACTTTTTATATTCTTGATCTTTACGTATATTTTATTACATTCTTATTTCTACACACGTATATATATTGTAAATATTAAATCACAAAAAAAAAAGATATTAAATTGGACACTTTAAGAATTATGTTTGTAATTTATTTATGTTAAAACTAAAACTAATTTTAGGGTAGCAGGAAGCATCAATAAATTTAATTTCAATAGAAAAAAATATTCGGGTTGATAATAATCCAATTTCATTTTTATTTCGCCCGAGCCCAACTCTTATTTTATAGATTTCAGCCAAGAGCCTGAATATCAGTCCGAACTTAGTATAATTTATATGTTCGCTTTTCATTCCACCTTAACAAATACGATTTAATCTGATCCGTTGATTTATTTTGAAAACCTGAAAGGTCCTAAAATGTTCAGTTATTTTTTATATATAATTTATTTTTGTTTAACTGTCTATTTATTTGTATATTTGTTTTTCTTTTTTTCCCTTCTCTTTAAATTAAATTTGAGCAGTTCAATCGAATATCGAATGGATCAAAAATAGTCATTTTGATCAACCTTTCTCATATTTATCTGTACGTACATACATTGTATTTTATTTTTTGCATTATTATTATAATGATAATTTCTTCAATACCATCTGATCAAAGATCAAGCAGATCAAGATTAGTCCAAAACGCCCGAGTGACACAAATTGATCCAGCCTGTTAAGTCTTCTTTCTAATCTAAGGGTTCTGAATTTTCAAATATTTATCTCTCTCTCTCTCTCTCTCTCTCTCTCTATATATATATATATATATATATATATATATATATATTGATATTATTATTTTGCTTTATATATATATATATTTGAGTTCGAACTGTTCTGACCAAGATCAAAAAAATAATTAAATTTAAATCAATTTGTTTTTGTATGTTTACATATATGTAGAATTTTTTTTCTATTTTTTGATGTACTATTTTAAAGATCGGACGGATCTAAATTGGTCAATATCTTCAAACCAGGGCATTAATTTCTCCTACGCCCCCTAGCATCACAACCGGCTTTAATTTTTCTCTTTCCAATGTACAAATGCTCAGATCATGCGTATCTTATCCTCTTCCCCAAAATTAGCACCTATCAACGTTCAATTTCCCCAAAAAGATCCAAAACCACCGCCCTTCTTTTCTCTCTTCCCATCTATCTTCCCTTTCATGCCAAGAACGACCAACTAATAAACCTAGACGCATCTGTGTAGTCTGCTGCTAGCCTATTCAAGATTTGCCCATTTTTGCCCGTCCAAGCCCGTGAATCTGCAAAAATCAGAAAAATCTGTTCCTAAATCATGATACAACGGAAAAACCTTTTGGATCCGCCATTAATGGCTTCTCAGAAGTTGTTTGTTTTTTAAAAATTTGAGATTCAAATTTTGAAACTCCCTCTCATTTCTTTTAAAAAAATTGTTTCAAATTCAAACTTTGAAGTCTAGATTTTGGGCTATAAGTAGCCATATTTGCATACCATTGAAGGGGGAGAGAAAAAGATTAAAAAAAAGGGGCTTAATTTTCAAAGCAGAATGGAGAATTCTGAAAAAAAAAATTGGAGAGAAAAAGAAAAAAAATAAAAATTGTGTGAGCAAACTCGTGAGAAGAAACTAAAAAAAATCGAGTGAAAAAAACATGAGCGAAACAGAAGGAAATTTGGTTTGAAAAATCTTGAGTTCGCTATTCTCTTTTTGATTCGGTCCAAATTCGGGTTCTAGTGGTTGAGTGAAAAGTTGTCGGGAAAACGTTGACATCAACGCCCAGTTTACCTGCAGCGAACAAGGTGCGAATCCACCCCCTGGCTACATTTTGCCTTCTTTTTCTTCATCTTTTCTTTTCTCTGTTGAATATTTTTGTTGAATATGAGTCTTGCTTTGATTTTGAATGGTGTTGTTACTGTCTTGACCTTGCAAGCAGAAGTTGTGGATCTCTAATCTAAAAAGTCAGTTGGTTTTAAATATATTGAATCCATACATGTGGTTATCTTATTTGTTTGTCATAGAATTCTGGGAATCTCGTTGATAAGCATGATTTAGATTTGGAGGTTTATTCCGTGCGTACGTGGATCTGTTAACACTTTTTATCACTTTTAGTTTCTTTTCTTAATATATAGCTGATTTGAATTTTCAGTAACCACCCTTTGGTGTATAATGTATGGCTTGAATTGAATAAATCTTGGAGGAGGAATTAATTTGTTTATTCGGGAGGTATATTAGGCAAGTCAAGAATACCGTTTTAGACTTTGATTTTCTTCTTACAAGCTATCAAAGTATGCTAAAATGATGTTTCCTATTTTCCTTCATCTTCTTGAAATCGTACGGATCGTCTATTTTATTTTCAGTCTGCCTCGGGCGTGCGAAGCATAGTGTTTGGCCGAGTTTCATTTAAACTTGTTTGTTACTGTTTTATTCTAAATAGGTGGATTATGTTTCGGTCGTAAGTGATTTCCAATTAAAATGATGCTGTTGTCGATTTTGAGAATTTACTCGTAGGGAAACGTATGACATTCTTGGTAATTCGTTTGGTTATGTATTGTTGCTCAGTCGTAAATTGATGTCCCAAATTGAGATTTATTTCTCTTCTACTTTTTAGAAGAGTATATTATATATTTAAGTTTGATCAAGTGTTTTCTCAAGTTGTTGCGAGTCAAAATATTTTCTTTAAGCCAAATAGTCATTCGTGAATTTATCTTTGACCAAATTCTTGTTTAAAGTAGAACTTTTCTTCTGCCTCAAGTGGCCAGTATATGTTTTTTTTGTTGTGATAAAACTTTACTTAGACTTTCTTGCATTAACTGGGCATTTGGTTAAATGGATCAGAGAATGCGCACACGTGTACATGAGAATGATGGACTTTAAAAGTCAAAGTTTGAAAAGGTGCAAAAGAAGAAAAAATAATAACTTTGTTGGATTGCATTATGGTGTGAATACATGTTGGTTTCCTATAATAAAGGAAATGACATGTTGGTAGAGTAAATGTGCAGGAGAGAAGTTTGTGACAATTAAGTTGAATTCTTCCCATGCTTTTGCCAAATTTTTGTTTATGCTTGTTACTCTCTACTTTGTTTGTCATACCAACAGTAGGTTGTTTGATTTAATGGCTCGAAGTTAGGATTAATCTCTCGTGGTTAACTCTATTACAATGGAGATTTTAATCACAACATGACCTTAAACCATGTATCATCTTAATATGTTATTTACTCTCATCGCTTAAATTCGAGCCTCTAATCCTTATTTTTTGTGTTTTATGTGATTTCGAGAGTTGGAGTTTCAACTAAAACTCTCACCTTATCCAAATATTGGGTCAACCGCATAGGATTGCAGAGCTTCGGAATCCCGCAAAATCAGGAGTCTAAACCCCCCAACGGAGTCTAATATTCCTCATCTCCATTAGATTTAATTTATATCTGTATCATATTGAGTTTTTTTTAATGACTAACTCTTGTTGTCTATTTCGTTTAAGATAGTTTTATTTGATGTTTATGATGCCATATTGCTTGTTGACCCGTTCACATACCTTTAACCTCTCAATTTTTGCAAATAGCGCATGATTCGTACTAGGTAAAAAATATTTATTTTATATTCGGTTATTTTGAAAACTCATCACAAACATTTTAAAACAAGCATAGAAATCATCCATGTTTTAAAATAAATAAATCTATAAAATAATAAAATGAAGTTTCAATGTAACTTATTTGGATAAAAGTCGCCAAACTTAGACTTTCGGAATCACCAATCTTAATTTATTAAATAATATCAATGTTCTGCTTTTTTATTTTTCAACATCCGCTTCGATTTTTCTCCAGATTTCAAAATGGACATGAAAGTCACGAGGTATATATTTACTCTATTATACATGAGGTATATTCTACCGCTATTATAGTCATTTATTTATTATCCATACTTGATTCTAACTATACTTGTACATTTTATATTTTTATGTCTTAATATCTATTTCCACCCATTTTTCATTATTATATCTTTAGTTTCATCTACTATTCAGAAAATTTATTTCGACCCACTTTTAATTGTGATATTTTATATATTATTTTTGCTTTTAATCCACAAAAAATAAAATTATATATATATATATATGTATATATGTATATAAGCTAACGTGTGTGATCCCTCTACTATTTCATAGGATTTTATCTTATTTTGACAAGTAGATTTTCTCATATTTTCAAGATTATATTTTCTTTATTTTCCAAAGGATATATTTACCCAAATTTATACATATGTTCTCGTAAAATTATAAATATCTTATTTTCCTACTCAACATATGCACATCACTTTCTAGATTTCCTCTTCCCTATTTTTATATCCTGATACGCACATACACTCGGTATATTATATTGGTGTATTTTATATACCTCGAACCTTCCCCTATCAAAGGTAATAAAAGTTTTCTTATCATTGTTTTAAGCAAATTACAAAATAAAGTTTTTCTAATAATTTTTCTAAACTAAGCGTAAGGACTATCTTCGGATAGGCCCTGAGGGGTGCCTAACTCCTTTTCCTCGGGTAACCAAAACCCTTATTCAGAATCTCTAAAACGTTTTCGATAGACTAAAACAGTGTTTTTAAAATAAAAAATGCTTTTTCCTAATTTTTCCTAAAAGTTAGGTGGCGTCTCTACAAAATAATTTTCAAATCCCAAGAGTCACTAAACGCCACCATACGTCGTATGCTGTTTCGACCGGTTTGGAACAGGGCATCGACACCTATTTTCCAAGAGGGTCCTGAACTAAGTAAATTTTTATTTTCTGGGAGGGTCCTGAACATAAAGTAAATTCCCATTTCCAGGAGGGTCCTGAACATGAAGTAAAATCCCAATTTCTAGGAGGTTCCTGAACATAAAGTAAATTCCCATTTTCCAGGAGGGTCCTGAACATAAAGTAAAATTCCATTTTCCAGGAGGGTCCTGAACTGAAGTAAAATCCCATTTTCCAGGAGGATCCTGAGCATAAAGTCAATTCTCATTTTTTAGGGTGGTCCTGAACATAAAGTGAAATTCCATTTTCCAGGAGGGTCCTGAACTGAAGTAAATTCCCATTTTCTAGGAGGGTCCTGAAATAAAGTAAATTTCTATTTTTCTGAAGGGTCCTGAACATAAAGTAAAATCCCATTTTCCAGGAGGGTCCTGAACATAAAGTAAATTTCCATTTTCCAGGAGGGTCCTGAACATAAAGTAAAATTCAGATGTGCTTTTCCAATGGTAGCTGAATTAAGTAAATCAAATTTTTCCCCTGTTTTAACAAAGAAAGTTTGTCAGTTAAAAATTTAGTGGTGGCTTGCAGCACTTGGCTTTCCAAGAACTTTCTCTAGTGTTTATTCCCTTCATTTTGTTTTAGATTGCTAGCACTTGTCCCTGCTTTGTCACTCCATTGGCCCAAATTAGAGAATGTATCTCTTGTGGGTGTAAAAATGATGAGTTTTACCATAATTGTGATTACCAAACCTGTACAACAACACTCCTCTTTCATTTGCAGAAATGAGAAATTGCTCCTCTGAATATTCACGCTTTAAACCCTTTGATTTGAAGGTAGAAACTGTTCTTGTTTCATACAAAGAAAAAACTTGTGAGTTTAAACATGGTGGTTGGCTTGCGGCTTCGGCTTTTGAGGCGATTGCTCTTGCACTTGTGACATTTAATCTTGCTTTCAACTAATGGCATTTCACTGTCTTGCTACACCATTGATCCAAGCTCAGTTTATTATGAGTGACTCTAAAACGAATACCATATCTCAATTCTCCTATATTTTAGATAAATTCCTTGAACCTTGGTATTTCCACAAATCCCCAAAACTTGCCTGTTGACAAGACTTTTTGCATGCCTTGTTTTGGGTCACAATCATATTTTTTCATTTAATGGCCTTTTTTTGTTTTACTTTGTGCAATTTAAGAAGTTGGTAGCAAATTTTAAAATTCTTTATCACTTTTTTCGACATGGACTTGACTCAAAGACATGAGAGAAAAATGATTTTCTGTTTAAATGATAGACTCAAAAGAGTAAAAGTAGAAATATAAAGAAGAAAGAAAAGACAATGTTTGTCCCTTTTTTGAAAATAGAGAAAAGAAAAAAATTATCTAAAAATGACAATCAATTTTAATAATCATGCCATGCATTTTGGATTAAGTTGCCTAATCTTTTAATCCAAACTTTTCACCAATTGTTGTTGATTTAATGACCCTAAAATTGAGTTGCTTCCTTAGGTCAATTCCACTTATAGACCTCATTTGGCTAGTGACACCTTGAAGGGTTTTCGCCAACAAACCTTTCTCATTTTCTTTCTCTCAATCTGAGTATCTGTGAGGATTTTCACCGATGAGACTCTCATTTTTATTTTCTTAGCTTACCATCGTCTTATGGTGTCTGTGAGGGTTTTCACCAATAAGACTCTTTCATTTTTATTTCTCTCAACTTATCATCGTCTTATGGTGTCCGTAAGGGTTTTCACCAATAAGACTCTCTCATTTTTATTTCTCTCCTGATTTCTTATGCTGAAGAAGACAAGTAGTACCTAAATGCATCATCATATCCATTGCATGCTTAGCCTTAACATTCTCATAGAATGATCTGAAGGTCTTTCTTTGATTGTAACTTCGCTTTTGGATATGGTTAGAAAAAAATGATAACATGAAACTCAAATGACACTTGAAGTAGGGTGGGACTTACAGTTTTTGGAATCGAATCAAACAATCAAGATTAACTCATGCCCGAGTTTATATTGGCTGGGTAATTCTAAATTGTTTATTTGGTTAGACCGAGCCCAGAGTAGGACATCCTACATATCTCACCCCCGAGAGAGGAGAATCAAGTCACATGTAGTTCCGATAACTCGTTCTTTTGCTTGATTCTGATTTCTCTTCTTTTTTTTATTGGCTTTTTTTTTCTTGTTGAAATTTTTTCTGACTCTATTTTTCTTAACACTCTTCTCTTTTCTTTCCTTTTTGACAATTTTTTTCTTTTTTTCTCTTCTTTTTTCCTTTTTTTTTTTGAATTTTTCGGACTCTATTTTTTACTCGACACTTTTGAACTTTACTGACTCTATCTTGATTTCAAAAGAGAGGTATGAAATAAAATAGAACTAAAGTTCAAATGGGGTAAACAAAGGATGACACAATGTTTGGATAGCAGAATGAAATGCCTTCGTCATATCAATCCTTAAAAATGCAAGTACGTAACATGAAATATAAAAGTGGGAGATGCATGACATTTTTTACAACACTAACATGACATGAGCATGTGCGTCACTACTTTTGCACTTCTCCAACATACCACTCCACCTTTGTTATACATCACTCACATCGAATAAACCATGCTTTCGTGGAGCTGATTATCTTTTTGTTTCTCTTGATATAGAAATCACGCATCCACTACTTGACATAATGAGATATGTTTTTTAATTGATGACTAAGTTATTCTTGTGATTCTCGACATGATTGCCTTAATTTTGAAAGAAGGATTCAACATGGTGATCAAATGTCTTAACACTCTACCTATTTTATCTGATGCTCTTTATCTAAATGTAGCATTCTGATTCAAAATTAATGCTTAAAATGGATTTTAAGATCTAGCCAAAAATTCCTCCAGCATGTCATATCACTAAAATCGACATAAAATGTATCGTGTAAAGAAAACGAACAAACAACATAAAATAAGACAAAACAATAAGGACACCACATTTCATTAAAAAAGGTTTAAACAAAACGATAGAGAAACAAAACAAGATAGATTCCGAACTATAGCCCTGAAATAATTCATAAAACAGAAAGAAAAATAAAACAAACTACCAACAATCCTTCCAAGTAAGGAAAATAGTGACTTCCCAACTGTTTAGCTTGGCATCTTATCCACTGGTTTGCATATCAACATGACTAGAGCTTCCACCGCTGTCCAACATATTTCTTTTAACAAATAAGTTTTGCATTCTCATGCTTAACTCATTTCTTCCCATGTATTATGTATTGTTCTGTGTTAGTGAAGGATTCTGTGTGATGCTCGTAGTGTCAATGTTTTGCACTACGATCAGTTTTTCTTGAATCATCCTTTCTATTTCTTTTTTTAAGCACGAAATTTTCAATACTGTGATACAGACTCTCTCATAGAGTGGGAGGCACAATCGATGGATGAACACCAAAAGTAGGAGCTTCAAGTGGGAGAGGTGTTGCAAAAATATGAACAACTGGTGGAGTCGAGTATGTGGTATTATTTTATGGTGAGAAGTTAGGAAATGAATATTGAAAGAGTTGGGATAGTATTTCCCCAAAGTAAGCTAGAAGAATTTTCTGGATTATCCATGGAAAATGAGGGAAAAGGCAACTCGTTAGCCTAAGCTCGACCTATCATTTGGTGCCTTAATTTCAAGGTCTCTTCATTAGATCCTAAATTCTCATTACCTAAACTCCATTTTTGATTACTGAAAACAACCTCGGTATTATTATTGACCATAACTTTCTCTTTAACTTGGTGCAATATGAAGGACCATCCAAAATGCCACAAACTAACCACCTTAAATTAACTGAATAAGAAATAACAAAGGCATTAGAATGCAACACTTTTTCAAAAACTCTTTTTCTTATTTTTTTGTGAAAAGATCATCGAACCCCAGAAGGGCGCCTACGTATCTTATTCTCGAAAGAGGAGAATCAGGTGTGCGTAGTTCGTGAAGCTTGGCCAAAAATGGCCAATCGAACTCTTTCATTTTTTCACTTTTTTTTAATGAAATTTTAGTGCAAAAGGAAATCTTTTTGAATTTTCTTTTTTAAATCCGCTATTCGACATGAAACATATGATTATCAAAATAAAATCTTTTTGTATTTTCCATATGGAGACATGCATGACTTTAACTAATCTATTACCAAATAAATTTTCTTGTTTTCAAAAGATATTTACACAATCTTTTTGAATGAAATCTAAAATTATCAAAGAAAAAATCTTTTTATATGTTTTAGATGAATCAACACGCAAATACAACTAATCTAAAATGAAGAGAAAGTCTCTTTTTTTTCTTTTTTTATCATTATTTCTAAAAGATACTGACAAAAAATATTTTTTGAATTTTATCTCAAATTAAACCTAAGACTGTTAAAGAAAATCTTTCTATACGTTTTCAAATATGTATGCGAAATACCAATATCCAAATAAGCATGAAGAAAATCTTTTTGACTTTTTTTTTAAATAAGATCCCCAAACCTACCATGGGTTGCCTACGTATCTCACTCTCGAAAGAGAAGAATCAGGGGTGCATAGTTCATCCAGATTGGATAATTAAAGATTAAATAACAACTGAATCCTACCTTGAGTGACACGACCAAAGACAGATGATGAACGTCAATAAAATCTTTTTGAGTTTTCAATTTGACACTTCACAGAAAACTGACGTGAATAACTAAGAAAGAAAAATCTTTTTGGTATTTTTGTTATATGAGATGTACAAAACCTCTACCATTTTTTTGATTTTTTTTTTATAAAAAGCTCTTATTAAAAAAAATCTTTTTGCAGTATTCGAATTATGAATGTTTGCTAAAGGAGACAAAGAAAATTTTTTTGATGATTTTGTTTTTTGAGAAAAATAAGTGCAAAAGGTAAAAAATCTTTTTGAATTTTTGGATTGTGAAAAACAAATGCCATAAAAAACTTTAAAAACTACAAAACTTTTTTTTGACTCACCTTTTTTTCTCCTTTTTTTCAATTTTTCCTTGCCCACACACTTTTTTTAATTCTAGCACATGTTTTTCCCCTAAATCAGTCCCTCAAATGACCCTATTACCCTCAAAGATACAACAATTAACACGTAAGGATGCTTTAAGGGTGAGTCTCATACAAAGGACCAAGTGGGTCCCGCTAGGTCTCAATATGATGTAGATAAGCATGACCTAAAGGCTGACCTTAGCTCGGGTTCACTAACAAGGCTGTTCCGGGGAGCGTATGGTCGATAGTGGCTACAACAACTTTCCATATACTCCATACACGCCATGGCTCCCCTCCTAAAATAAGGGTGACTCAACTAGAGATCGTGTACACATGTGTACTACGGACTTTTTGCGGAAAAAATTGACTCGGGGTATGAAAATGATGACAGATATAAAGCGGTAACACATAAAAGAAAAACTGTAAACATATAGCACGAAGACACTCAAAAATGATAAAACAATAATGCAAACAACGTCTATACACCCATAATGTCAAACTAAGCCGATACAACCCAATAAAATAAGCTCGAATTCTAAAAAATTCCCAATGGAGTCGCCAAACTGTTACATCCCCTTTTTACCCAAAAAAATTATTTTATGTTTGAAAGGGCTTTGATTATTAAGTGGTAAAAGATGAAAATTTATTTCGAAAGGATTTCTTAAAATTAAATTCAAAGTCGCCACGTGACATAAATAGGGTGTGCCAAGTCACCTTTGAAAATTCTTTTTCAAAATGGTTTGACTCTAAACTGATCCACGAACAGAGATTCCGGTTATAAAATTCTGTTGATCGAGGGGAAGGTGTTAGGCATCTCTCTATCCCATGGTCCAACTACGATCACTTCGTGGAGTGCATCAGCTGATATAACACTATGAAATGCATAAACCACATAAAACATACGACAAGAAAATGATCAAACAACCAAAAATTTAAAAATAATGTCCAGTCCAATTTATTACAAATCAAAATAAAAAGATACTAAAATGTAAACCTACGCTAGCTTACACTAATCCTAAACTACACCCCACTCAGTGTCTCGAGCCTTGATCATGCACCGTCTTCAAATACAACTCCGTTGGGGCATTCCTCGGATGAAATAATACAAATAACCTGGGGGCATTCCCCGGCTAAATGAATACAATTGATCCAAATGAGATAAGACAAACTATTCAACAAATATTTCAAATATTCAATATTCCATAAGTCCTAAATTTGCCTACCCCAAACCTAAGATTTGTCTCTCAATTCTCGACCTAAAACATGATACTATCGAGTTGGACAATATTAACATTTTGTTCTGAATTAAACCATTAATAATGAATCAAAAACAAATCCATATTTACCATTATCAATTTTTCAATTCCCTTTTCCCAAAATTCATTCCAAACTAATCATAGTTTTAATTCCCACATAAGATGTCGTTTCATCATACATTCTATAATTGAGTGAATCAATAATGCATCAACCCAAGCAATTATTCATCACCAACAGGGATCAATCAACACACAATATTCAATTCAATGAACTGAATATCACCAAATAATGAAATAAAAAGAGGAAAAAGAGTAGAATTGGACCTTAATTTGAAGCTTTCAAACTCAAATATTATTTGAATGAAAATATGAAATTCATATTCCAAAGCCGCGAGTCAAACCTGAACCTCAACCATCAAATCTGCATCTCAAAACAAATACCAATAACCACAGCCCAACTCATAGCGCCGTCAAGTGGCGCATACACTGTTGCGACTAATTTTGGTCACTGTTTTGTTTTTTTCAATGGATTTCATCGGAGTAGCAGTGTTTTGGTCCAGTTGACCTTTTTTCTGGTAGGTCTTCACCAAATCAGAGCTGGATTTGTCGTTTGTATATTGTCAGAGCTCCATCGAGCACAGGCGGTGGCGGGAACCAGAGAATAGGTCAAATTTCCAGTGACGGTGACATTTCCCGGCGAGAATTCATCGAAAAATTACTTCTCCACTGTTTCTCTCCTCTTTTCCCCTCTCTCTCTCGATCTCCCACTCTCAATATTCTCTCTGTCACCTTTTTTTTCCCTCATTCTCGTGTGTGTACGCGCATATATTAGTGTGTGTAATCTTAGAAAAAAATGGAAAATAGAGGAGTAAGTGTGTATGGCGTGGAGTCTATGTATTGTGTTGTGTTGTGTCTATTCTTTTGTGGTGTTTTGTTAGTGAGTATTGTGTTGAAAATAAAATTGGAGTGTGTAAGTGGGTGTGTGTGCAGAGGTTTGTTGGGAGTAGGTGGATTAGGTGGGGGTAGGGGATAGGTAGGGGTAGGGTAGGAAGAGGTAAATGAGTAGAAATTAATTTTTGGGGCAGACAAAATTATGTGTCTACATGCTCCATTCAGTATATTTACTTATTATATATATCTTTTACAGGTCCCTTACAAGAGTAACCTATTCATCCCATTTTAATTATTGTTTTATACTTTTTCATGTCCACTACAAGATCCAATAAATAGAAGATACTATTTATTATACTATAATATTGTAAAGAACTATGAGGTTGTAGTTGAAATCAATGAAAACTTTAATTCTGTAGAAAAAGTTAGCTTGAATATTGTTGATTTAAAATGAAAGGAGTTTCAATCAAATAGTAATCTAACATGTGGCAAGAAAAAATCAATTATAAAACCCAAGTGGAATGGTCTTAACAAAAAGAATAAGGGCGACAATAAAAATATGTAATTAAAAAACACTATTAATTATCATGTGTGGTAATTTTATTTCACCAAAAAATTGAAATATCAAAAAAAATCTTGTGAAGGCTACCAAAATCTCAAGATCCTCTATGCTTTAGTGGTAAAACAAGATTGTCTTCAAAAGTTGTTCAAACTTTATCGTTTTATTTATCAAAAGACAATCTGACTTACTTTAGAGCAAATTGTGTTATATTAATTCAATAAAATTAGAAATTAGATATTCGAAACTATATGAAAAACAAATACCATAAATTGTAATGATATCAGCATAATATTATATTTTTCTCAAAACATTGATTAAAGTTCATATAAATTGATCTTTATAAGTGAAATGTGACAAATATTTTAAGATGAAGAAGAAAATAACTTAATAAAATCAAAAGAAAATTCAACCAATTACAAAGGTTCATGCGGCAAATCTTAAAAGAAGAATTATGAAAAAATAATGCCACATGTAAGACTTTCATACCATAAATTTTAATGTGAGGACTACCAAAACTTTTATTCTCTCTTATATATTAGTTCTAGTCGCATTTGGCCCGGGCTTATATTAAACTTTATATTTATAAACTTTTTTTTAATCTTATTGCTATTGTTATTTTTAATTTTTATTTTACTTTTGTTACATTATATTAATTGAAAAGGTAGTTCGAACATATCTCAATATTTCTAATATTAATCGAATCATTTTTTTTTGTAAATTGAAAGAATAATTTTTTTCTCAGAGTTTATTTTAGATTTTCTTTTTAGTTTCAAACACATTCATGCACCAACACTATTTTCCTTTTTGTTTTAGTGGTAGTTTTGGAGATTAAAGTATTTAATGATTCAATTGAGTTTTATCTTATGTTGAATTAACTTCATCATTCTTTGATTAATTCCTTTTCATTAAGTTTTTCCTAATCAAAAGTATATTAATTAACCCATTTATTACCAAAAAATAAATAAATTCTACATTCAAAGTAATATAATAAATATTTAATACTGCAAATTGTTGTAGGATAACATCAATAAAGTTAACTTATAAATAATGATAGAATTTAATTTAAATAATTAAAAGAGTTGATTCAACAAAATACTTTTATAGATGTTCCTTTATATTAAACCATACAAAAGAATTGAAAGGTTACTATTTTTATTAAAACTTTAGTAGTTTCTTTTTCCTAAAAATACATGTTAAGATATTTATATTGATATTTCTTAAACATGTATGAAGCTTTAATATTTATGTTAAATTAATTATTTTGTCCTAAATTCTATAAAATGTTGATAATTCCATTTTTTGTTAAAAAATTCATCATCATAAAATGTGAAAAATAATTACTCTCATTTTTCATTAGTTAGTATTATTAATATTTGGAGAGTTAAATTGTATTTTATTTTAAAAATAAATTTTCAAACTTTTTTTAGTTATATTTATTTAATAATTAAGCATGTACTAAGTTAGAAAGAGAATGTCAATATACTTTAATTACTTGTCCATGATAAAAGTTTATTTATCTAAATAAAGATAAATTTGAATATTTTATGAACACCTTTTTAGATGTGTGATATTATTTCTTTTATATTAAATACAAAGTTAAAAAATACTATGCACTCCCTTCACTTTAATTTATTTATATTAATTTCCTTTTATGTCCTTTAAGAAAGAAATTTTTTGACAACTCTTTAATTCTAACTCTAATATGATATGTTTAAAGTCACAAAATTAAAAGATATTTTGGTATATTTAAAAAATTTCATTACTTTCTCAAATTAAAATCAACCATAGCGTACTGAATCTGTTTCATTTTGCTTACTTGATATATCAAAAATAGATGTTTCATTCTACTGGTCCATTTTAACAAATTAAGAGAGTATTCTAGTACTTTTTTTTATCCATATTATTCTTAATGTTGAATAACTATATAAGTAATCATAATTAAATTTACGATTTTAGAGCATCATTGATAAAATTAGTCCAATAAAATATATTTTTAATCAAAATAAATTTCACTTCATTCATTCCTAAATAAGTGCTCCTTTTGGCTTGGGCACACCCTTTAATAAAGTTTTCACTTCTAAGAAAATAAAAATTACTTTACCAACTCACTCTTAATTAAATTTCATCTCTTTTCAAATTTACATTGATTATTATATTAAATTCAAAGGTATATTAAAAATACTATGATCAAACTACTCTTAAAAATTTAAATATATATTTATTTAGAAACAAAATCATAACAAAAAAAACGCATATAAAGAAATAGACTAAACAAGAATTGTAATAGGATATGAATGTAAATGGTGGAGGAGCTAGAAAAGATAACAAAACCATGTAAAATATCAATAGGATACACCAATTAGCAATGCTTGCTTAGAAATGAATTAAAAAGAAAAATAAATGCAAAATGAGAATAGGCCACCTATAGCAATTTGTACCAACACAAAATATTTAATATTATTATATTCATTGTGAGGACGACCAAATTTGTCCATCCTCACTTATATTATATAAAATAATATCTATCTATATCTATAATATATTTAAAAGTGTGAAGGGTCTTAAAAATGTTATTTGAAATTTTTACCCTTACTTAAAAGCTTTGCTTTAGACAAAATCATTTTTTCACTATTTTTTCTAATATTTCAAAATAAAAATTAATAAAATATATTTATGGTAATATTTTTCCTTAATAGAAGTCATCAGAATTAATGATAACTAAAACTTTTTCATTCGTTTAAAAATTCTAAATCGACTAAATTTGATTTTAAAAAGATTTAATACTGTCTTATCCTACTCAAATTAAATTCTAATTATACATAGACACTAATATATATTACAAAACTAATAATACCCCAAAAGAAAAAAATGTGCACACCCAAAAAGGCAGACGTACCCCTTTTTTTAATTTCTTTTACCTTTTTAGTTCCAAATTTAATGATCTTTTCCTATATTCTTCAAGTAAATTTCTACTTATACATAAACACTAAAAAATTAGTTAAATTCCTAATTTTATCTAAGTAACAAATCATAATATTCCTAATTTTATCTAAGTAACAAATCATAATATTTAACACTCCTAAATCAATTAAAATTTTTGCCTTATATAATTTTTTTTACAATTCTATTTAAGTAATATTTTGATCATACTTTACTACAAAAATACAACTTTTCTTCTACTTCTACTTTTCTTTTTTATTTTTAATTTTATTGATTTTAATTTTAATTCAAGTTGTCTTCTTTCATTCATTATTATCGTCATCCTTCTGTCTTTCTTTATTTTTTTTGGTTAATAAATTCAAAGATTATATATGAATTACATATCAACAACTGACATGTATTGTCCTCTTTTAACAATTTTTTGTTTTTCTCTTTTAGTTGTAAATTTTTAATAGAAAAATTGAATGAAACAAGCGTGTTGTCACCGAATGAAGTAGAAAAAAAAATTAAAGGTTTATCTTGCTGAAAAAATCAAGGTTTATATTACATGTGTGGTGATTCTCTTTTGATTGCTTCAACTTTTACTCCTTTCAAAGGTATTTGATAGTTTGTACGCAAATATTAAAGGCAACACTATATAGCACTATTATCGTAGTTATTGCTCTTTTTCTCTCTGAAAGGTTATTCGATTATAACTCTTTATGTGTCTTTGTTGTGTATAAAGGACATTATGTTTCTTTCTAGTTTTAGTGACTAATTTTTTTTTTTCTAATGACAGCTAAATGGAGTTCTAAGTTAGAAAAATCATATTATAAGGGTATATCAAGAGTTTGGACTTACTAGATAATGCAACTCATGTGAATATCATTATGCTTCTTTGTGGGACTCAAAAACAATGAACTAGAGTGTACTAGAAAGAAGAGGAGATGAAAAAAAGATAAAATTATGTAGCTCTTATCTAATTCACTATGCACTATTAATTTATTGTCTAATATATAGAATTATGTTATGTAATAATATGTATCAAAAATCAAAATTTTCTTTTATCGATAGATTATTCGTCTTTTTAGTTGCATGAAGTTCTATAGATCTATTTGTATGTAATAAGAACATAATCAATAATTTTGTAAAGATTTGACTTTAGAAACAATTTTTTTTTTTAAATATACACTACTAAAAAAAGGAAAACCGACCACATGTGATCGGTTTTCCTGCATTTATGATCGAAAATCGTGGTCGTAAAAAATGTGGTAGCTTTTTTAAAACCGACCACGGGTGGTCATTTTTTTTAAAAAATGTATTTATATTTAAAATTCAATATTAAAAAAAATTCAAAATAAACAAGTGGTCAGTTATTTATTTAAATTAATTATTTACCGACCACATATGGTCGATTTTTTTTATAAATTAATTAATTAATTTATAAATAAACCGACCACATGTGGTCGGTATTTTTATAAATTAATTAATTAACTTAAATTCAAAACCGACCACTAGTGGTCGGTTTTTTATTTAATAATTTATTTAATAAAATAATTTTAATTAATTATAGTAAAACAACCACACAAGTTCACCTTTCAAGTAACTACACTTAAACATTTTCGACTCACTAATTCACTTTTCAAGTGACCACGCTTAAATATATTCAAAACACAAGTTCACAAAATATTTTCAAGTCACTTATTCACTTCTCAAGTGACCGCACTTTAACTAAATTGAAAAAACAAGTCCACATTTCAAGCACCTACGCTTAAATATTTTCAAGTCACTAACTCAATTCTCAAGTGCCACACTTAATTAAATTCAAAACACAAGTCCACATTTCAAGTACCTACAATTAAACATTTTCAACTCACTCACTCACTTCTCTAGTGACCACACTTAACTATATTCAAAACACAAGTCCATCTTTCAAGTAACTACACTCAAACATTTTCGACTCACTAATTCATTTCTCAAGTGACCACACTTAACTATATTCAAAACACAAATCCATGAAACATTTTCAAGTCACTTATTCGCTTCTCAAGTGACCACACTTAACTAAATCCAAAACACAAGTCCACATTTCAATTACCTACACTTAAACATTTTCAAGTCACTAACTCAATTATCAAGTGACTACACTTAACTATATTCAAAACACAAGTCCACATTTCAAGTACCTACACTTAAACAATTTCGACTCACTAACTCATTTCTCTAGTGACCACACTAACTATATTCAAAACACAAGTCCACCTTTCAAGTAACTACACTTAAATATTTTCGACTCACTAATTCACTTCTCAAGTGACCACACTTAACTATAATCAAAACACAAGTCCACAAAATATTTTCAAGTCATTTATTCACTTCTCAAGCGACCACACTTATCTAAATTTAAAACATAAGTCCACATTTCAAGTACCTACTCTTAAATATTTTCATGTCATTAATTCAATTCTCAAGTGACTACACTTAACTAATTCAAAACACAAGTCCACATTTCAAGTACCTACACTTAAACATTTTCGACTCACTAACTCACTTCTCTAGTGACCACACTTAACTATATTCAAAACACAAGTCCACCTTTCAAGTAACTACACTTAAATATTTTTGACTCACCAATTCACTTCTCAAGTGACCACACTTATCTAAATTCAAAACACAAGT